>NW_020194028.1:158406-391998 GCF_002847045.1 Aspergillus candidus | reverse complement strand
AAAAAAAAAAAAAAACTCACAAAAGCGTAGCATCCCCATGACTAGCCTTCACCCCCCCATCCTCCGAAGCACGCGTATAGTACTTATTCTCCTCGCACAGATCCTTAAACTCCGAAAGCTTCTTCTCCTGCTCCTCCGTCAAATGGTGCAAGTGTCCCGCGAGCCATTCCGTGCCTGCCGCTTGGGAGGCGGACGCCGCGAGGTCGTTTTTGGGGTCTGTTTCCGAGACGGGGCTCTCGGCGGGGGATTTGGAGCGCCAGAGCATTTTTCCTTCTCTTTTTCTCTTTGTGTTTTTCTTAGGGTCTTGGGAGGTAGAAGGTGGAAAGTACAGAGGGAGATGGTGTCTATGACCGCAGGGCTGAAGTCGATCGATCGATGTTCTTGTTCTTGGTCTGGTCCTTCTTGAACTGGATACGAAAGAGTGAGACGAGCGGCGAGCGCGGCGTCCGGCGGAGATTGGGATCAGCTGTGGAGTCCGGCCAGGTGGTGGATGGGGAATTGGAATGCTGGGCGGACGGGTAGACGGCTAGATGGCGCTTATGCTGACTGACACTGCTGTCAGACTCCAACGAATGGCTTCTTCAAATGACGAAGAATGTTTTTTGTCTTTGGCAAACAAGATCCGTCGTTAAAGCAGATGGCAAACGCGAAATTGAGGGTTTGGGTTGCAGAACCGTGGAAATGTCAACAGTGCTTACATCAGCGGGGCATTACCATGGTTTGTATATATGATGTATGCACGTCTACGGAGTTGTTATGCTGTGCGGATTGTGATGTCAACTTTTGCGATAGATTCAGCTATGTGATACATCCTAATCCGTTCCTAGTGTCGTAAAGAGAAAAAAAAAAAAAAAAGAAGACGAAGAATCCCAAGTGTAGATACCAACATACAAGGAGAAAGGAGAAAAAAAAAATTAAAGAAACAGTAGTAGCTCACTCATGGGGAATAAGAAAGAACAGAAAGAAAGAAAAAATTGAAACAAGGAGAAACCCGACTAATCCTCAGTCAGGTCTCCATACTCCCACATGCCTCGTCGCTCCTGCTTGGCTTCGTCTTCCAGTGTCCGCAGATGGGCGAGGGTCGAGCTGGCAGCGCGCTCCCACGGCTTGAGCTTACGCGGGATCATCGCCATGCCTTCGCGGATGACCTCCGCGTTGATGCTGTGATCCAGGTCCTTGGCTTCCGACGGGTCCATCAGGGTGACGTGCATCAGCCCGTCCGGCGCGACGTGGTCGACGTTGGCGACCAGCTCGCGGTTGTACGTCTGCTCCTCGACGAAGGTGACGGCGTCCTGGAGGTAGTCCGGCGCGACCGGGAACTGCACCAGGGAGAGCGCGGCCTCGCTGGCCTGGGGACGCAGCTTCTGCACGGAGAAGGCCGGGGTGAGCGGCCGCAGACCCGACCACGGCAGGCTCTCCGAGTTGCCAAAGTCGACGTAGACCACCTCGGCCGTCTGGTTGTCGCGGTCGTTGCGGCGGATCTTGGCACGATACCACTCGCCGTCCTCGGAGAACCGGGCGGCCACGAAGTCGCCGGCCTTGGGGGGGCCCGGGAGCGGGGTGGCGTTGGACGGGGTGAGGTGGAAGGAGCGGAAGGCGCTCATCAGCTCCGTCAGGGCGGAGGTGCCGGTGCCGATCTGCTGGATCTTGACGTGGGCGTTGGTCGGATCCACGTAGGTGACCATCACGTCGCGGTAGTCCTTGCGGCGCTGCACGGGCTCGGCCTCGGGGCCGCTGCCGGCCGCGCGCGCCTCCTCCTCGGCGGCGATCTCGGCGGCCTCCTGGCTCGGATCCCAGTCGCGCCAGAGACCCTTGCGGGCGTCCTTGGCGCGCTGCTCGGCGGCGAAGTACTCGGCGGCGTGGCCCGACTGCTCGGCGGAGTAGGCGTGGACGGTGGCCAGGCCGTCCTCGAGGAGGGTCTTGGTGAAGTTCTCCTTGTTCACGTACAGGGTGCCGATGAAGCCACCGACCTTGTCGACGGTCTCGACGTCGATCTCGACGTCCCGCTGCAGGCAGCGTCGGTTGGCCAGATCGTGGGCCTCCTGACCGCACGGCTCGGACGCCTCGCCCGGGTTGCGGGCCGAGCGCGGAGCCCGGATGCCCGACAGGACCAGGGTCAGCTTGGCGTTCTCGCGGGGCACCAGGATGGTGAAGCGGGCACCGGACTTGACAAAGTCGACCACGCCGGGCACGCGCTTCTGGCGCTGCAGGGTGGCGACGGCCATCTTGGCCTTCTGGACGGTCTCGGAGTAGTCGGTGTACTGCTTGACCTTGGGGGGCCGCGACGACCACATGCCCTTGCCCTCCTTCTGGGCGTCGGCCTCGGCGATCATCAGGTCATCGTAGTCGGGGGAGCGGTCGTCGTCGTCCTGGCGGTGGCGGATGACCGAGGCGTAGCCGGCCTCGACGAGCGCCAGGGCCACGTTGGTGTTGCCCTGGACGACGGTGGCGACGTCGCGCTCCTCGTAGCCCTCGTTGGCGGGCTTCTTGCCGTCGACGGTGACCTTGACGTGCTTGCCGATCAGGCGCTTGCGCAGGAACTCCTTGGCGTCGGCGGAGAAGGCGGCCTGCTTGGGGTCGGACGGCTTGGGCTGGCGGACGCTGCTCAGGCTGATCTTCTTCTCGCGGCCGGCCTTGTCGCGCAGGAAGAGGGTGTCGGCGTTCAGCACCCGGCTGACGACGTAGTCCTCGGCCCCGCGGGCGGCGCCGGGGGCGGCCAGGCCGTGGAAGAGCTTGAGGCGGGCGTCCTTGGCGGTCTTCTCGGCGCGGCGATAGTCGGCCATCTGGCCGCCGAGCAGGGGCGCGTGGTGGTCATGGCAGCGGGCCAGACCGGCCTCGAGGAGAAACTTGGCGATGTTGCCGTTGGGGTGGAGCACGCTGGCGATCAACTGGCCCTGGGGGGTGACGCCCAGCAGGGAGACCTGCACCTTACGCTGCAGGATGCGCGACTCGACGAACTGGTTGGCCTCGTCGCCAAAAGCGTCGCCGGGCTGCTCCTTGCCCTCGGCGTTGGTGCGTCGGCTGGCGGGGGCGCGGATGCCGGCGACGGCGGCCAGCACCTGCAGGTGCTCCTGGGGGCTCAGCAGCAGGCGCAGGATGAGGCGGTCGCCGTTCAGCACCTTCTCGACGATACCTTCCAGGTGTTTGCCCTTCCACTCATTGACGAGGGCCTTTCCGTCGGCAATGTCATAGGTGGTCTCGGTGCGGCCGTCGGTCCCGGCCCAGACGCCCTTCCCTTCGGTGCGGGCGTGGTCTTCGAGGGCGCGGAGTCGCTCGAGCAGGGCAGCGGTGTCTTCGGACTCATCGGCGCGCTTGCCGGCCTCTTCGCGCACGCGGACCCAGCCCTCCTGAACACAGATCTCGGGGAGGGCGATATCGAAGGTGGGGAGTTTGATGGTACCGTAGTCGCGTTTGGCACCGGTCGGGATGGTATACAGGACGTGGAATTGGACGACCTTGCCAACGAGCAACTCACGGAGGAATTCACGGGAGTGGAAGGCATATGGCTAGAGTGGCAATCGGCACGAGTCAGCGTTGCTAACAGTCAGGAAGGTGGATGTTTTTCCAAGAGTGATTCTCAGGCCACCATTGAATGGCATGGTCCGGATCAGAGATGGGGGACAGCAAACAGGAATTGACTCACCTCATCACCCTCACGGCGTAACCTGGGGGCAGAGACATAGGCCAGACTGAGAATGCGCTCCTGTCCGGGGTTGGAGACATGCGACAGCACGACCGTGTCGCCCGAAAGGACGGACTTCACACGGGCTTCCAAAGGCATGCTGGGAAGACCGACCGTGAACAACCAAAAACCAGGTATTGAAGGGGAAAAACCGACACGGGGAAAACAAAGAGGGAAAGGCGATAAAGAAGGAAAAGAATGGAATGGAATGAAAAAAAAGGGAGAGGAGAACAGGGAATGGAGGAAATGGAAGAAGTAACTGAGAAGTGAGGAGTGAGGAGGCGCAACGTGGTTAGAACGGAGAAGCTCCCGGAACACCTGACTTGTGGGGACTCCTTTCTTCTTACTAGCTACAGCTACAATTACACCACTTCACCACGACTACAACAGTCAATTCATCAGATCATACAGAACATCACTCAGGGGACAAGGGAAGGATTGCCACATTCTGGTACTGGATCCTGTCCATCGTGCAGATATGCTGTCAATTTATCCAGTGAATATCATCAGGAATACAAGCAGAGAATACAATCAGGAATCAATCAGGAATCAATCAGGAATCAATCAGGAATCAATCAGGGAATACAATCAGAGAATCCTTCATTCATTTTTTCTCTGTTTTTAGATCAGGAAATAATACTAATAGAAACATCATCCCCTATGGTGAATTGAATGTGGGATATCAATTTAAGCAGCAATGCCAATGACACCTATCTCGTTAGTAACACATTTCACCCTACCGAGCAATGGAAAAGAACATACCACAGGCAGGACGGGCACCAGCGTTGCCAGTCTTCTTGGACTCCTCGTTGCCACCCTTGCCCAGATCATCGGTACCAGCGTGGACGACCAGGGTACGCTATCAAAGTCAGTATATCATCAGAATCCAGATATCAGGGGACATACGCCAAGAACGCTCTGGGCACCGATCAGCTTGACCAGCTTGTCGGTCTTGGAGCCAACGGCGTTGCCCTCGGCATCGGTGGTGAAGTTGCCCAGGTCACCGACGTGACGCTCCTCATCGGTGGGAGCGCCGTGGGTCTTGCTGAAGGGGTTGACTGGGTGGCTGTTAGTCGTGTGGTTACAGATTGTTAGGGAAGAGAGGGAGAAATACAGTGAGGACCGGCCGAGGTGCAGCCGTTGGTGTTGTCACCGAACTGGTGGACGTGGAAACCACGCTGGGCGTTGGCGTCGTTGCCGGTGACGTTCCAGGAGACGGTGGTGGGGGTGTTCTCGTCGTTCTGCTCGAAGGTGACGGTGCCCGACACCTTGGAGTCACCACGGAGGACAGCAACTACATGAGATCAGTTAGACCATCAGTTATTCTAGAGGAGACGATGATAGGCCAAAAAATGCTCAAACCCGCTCACACCAAGGTCCCCGAACAGGTCCCCTGGCCACGGTCGATCGTGGATCCATCCGGACCAAAACCAATGAAAATACGGGTGAGGGGGAGAGACTGACCAGCCTTGACCATTTTGATAGATTGATGAAGATTACTTAAGTTGATGGATGGTTGGAGGTGAGAGTGCGTGAGAGTTGAGATGAAGAAACCAAGAGAAGAGAGAGAGAGAGAGAAAAAGAAGAGGGAAGGGAAGGATGAGGGGAAAAGCTACGCTGAGAGTGAGAACCCCACTCGGCGGGGTAACCGGAATGACGTTTTTGTCCAGTTACTTCTTACTCCTGATCTACTCTTCTCTGTTGAATTTATTTTTAAGTGAATTTATTTTTATTCTTATATCCTTCTATCTATTATTCATTTGAATATATGAATTGAAGAGATCATCAGTCTACTGAACTCCCTACCGAGGTAGATGATCGGGAATTATATCGGCTGTCAAGCTCGAAGCTCTCTTATTTACTAATCCGATCCGAGTATCGGAACTCGATCAGATAAGCTGACAGTATATCGAACTATACACTATTACTAGACATATTATATTCTCAGTATATACTCCGACATCTAGATGATCCTCAAGAATGACGATAGACAATTCGGCTTACTCCATTCCCATGAGTCAGGGCTGTCCATCGCATGTTTGCTCTTCTGCCAATGACTGGATGATGACTACCTTGTCCCACGCGATTGGAACCACTGTCCAATGTCCACAGTCGTCAACACTTGAGCTATCGGACTGTACTGACCGAAGACCGATATGCTTGTTCCAATTCTATTTTGATGGACGGAAAGCCCGGATGTTGCGTGACTGGACCATAAGCTTGACCATATAAATTGCTCCTTTCATACGACAATATACATACTGGTATACAACAGACACATACACCATATAACAGACACATACACCATATAACAGACAACACACATACACAGACATACACACAGACAGATAACATATAACAGACAGACAGACGGACATACAAACCTCAGCTACAGCATACAGCTACAAATACAACTACAAATACAACAAAAACTACAGCTACAGCTACAACTACAACTACAGCATACACACACATACATAAAACACAGACACACAAAATGAATACCCTCCCCCTCACAACCTGGCTAATCCAACAACTCACCTTCCACACCACCGCCCTCCTCTTCGAATACCTCGACCACACCAAACACCTCCAACACCTCAAAGCCCGCCCCCCCGACCCCAAAACCTACACCCAGCTCCTCCCCCGCGTCCTGACCAACCAAACCCTCATCCTCCTCCCAACAATGCTCCTCACCCAATCCACCTCCCTCTGCTTCACGCCCGACCCACCCCACCTCTCCCCCACGCGCTTCCTCCTCTCCCTCCCCGCAATGGCAACCGGCCACGACATCGTCCAGTACCTCACCCACCGCTACCTGCTACACAGTCCGCGCATTCCGCTCATCCGCGCCCTCAAGCACGCCATCCACCACTCCACAGCCGCCAGCCGCGGCCTCAGCGCCTGCTACATGTCCGGACCGGACTTCTTCCTCGAGATCGTCCTGCCTTACCTAGTACCCCTGGCAGCTATCGGCGGCGGGGGCGCAGACCCGTACTTTCACTACCTGGTGGCTGCGCTGGGCGCCATCGGCGGTGTCTACGAGCACTCGGGGTATGACTTCGCCTTGCTGATTTCGTCCCCCGCTCATCCTCATCCTACGCCATCTTCTAGATCATCAACGAAAACATCACCGCCCGAAGAGGAAGAGAAACACAGCATCTGGTCCACGCTAGCAGACACCCTCCTTAACAACCGCGCGCATGGCGAGCACCACTCGCGCACGAACGTGTCTTTCTCAGATGGATTCGGCAGTCCGGGCGTGTGTGACTCGCTGTTTGGCACGCGGTGGGATTTGGTGCCGAGGCGGTGGGGGAGGGACGGGGGTGTGGAGTGGGCGTTGGCGGAGAAGGAATGGAGGGTTCAGAGGGAGAGGCTGGTTGAGGGTGGGTAGATACCTAGTATTATTGCATGGGTTGGGTTACTGGTTGGGAGTTACTTGAATGGTGGATTGTATAGTAGGCATTATCATACATGGTATTTAATGGTATATATTAATACAATTACAGTTCAGGAGAGGAGAGGGGAGTACATTTATAGTCAAGTAGAAGATAATAGTAGAGTGAAGATGACTAGTAGAGCAGAGCATAGCATAGCATACCAGTGTAAACAGTTATTATTCCATGACAGAATGACAGACAAACACAACACATCATATCATCTCTGATAGTTTACACCTACTGCCCAGGCAACACCAACCACCAATAATTACAAGTATGAAAAGAACGACACAAATAATTCGTAATTCGTATCTACTATCATCCCAATTTAGGACAAGACAACAACGAAATTTTTACACATCAGGGCATCAAACATGTAGGGTAACAAAGAAGGGATGAAAATCAAAGATTCAAAGGCAAGAAACGAAAGAATTATGCCTGGATCTTCTGCTTAAGGATATTCTTCAGAGTCACCGCATCAGCGGCAAACTTGGAGATACCCTCGCGCAGCTTCTCCACGGCCATGGCCTCCTCGTTGAAGTCGAAGCGGAAGGTCGCCTCGTCGTGCAGGTAGCTGCGCTTGGGGATATCCTGGGCGGCGGCCTGGGCGGCGTCGAGCTTCTTGGGGACGGGGGCGGTGGAGTTGTAGAGGTCCTCGAGGAGGTTGGGCTATAATACTCTGTTAGCTTCCTGTTCTTTACGTCGTCTTCGTGGGTGTGGGTAACATACCGAAATGGTCAGATAGTCACAGCCGGCCAACTCGGTGATCTCGCCCGTGTTACGGAACGAAGCACCCATGACGATAGTGTTGTAGCCGTGCTTCTTGTAGTAGTTGTAGATGCTCTCAACGGACTTGACACCGGGATCCTCCTCGGGGGAGTAGTCACGCTTGTGGGCAGCCTTGTACCAGTCGAGGATACGGCCGACGAAGGGCGAGATGAGGTAGGCACCGGCCTCGGCGCCGGCGATGGCCTGGACGAGGGAGAACATGAGGGTCAGGTTGCAGTTGACGCCGTGCTTGGACTGCAGGACGTGGGCGGCCTTGATGCCCTCCCAGGTGGAGGCGATCTTGATGAGGATGCGCTCCTTGGGGATGCCGATCTGCTTGTAGAGGTCGATGATGTGCAGGGCCTTGTCGATGGAGGCCTGGGTGTCGAAGGAGAAGCGGGCGTCGACCTCGGTGGAGACCTTGCCGGGGATGATCTTCAGGATCTCCTTGCCGAACTGGACGAGGAGGTTATCCAGGGTGGCGTCGACTTGTTCGTCGAGGGTTTTGCCCTGGAGGTCTTATTAGTATGATGGGAAGGACGGAGCTATAGAGAGAGAGAGAGAGATGTACCTCCTTCTTGCCCTTCTCGACGGCGGCCTCAATCAGGCTGGCGTATTCGGGCTTCTTGGAAGCGGCCAGGATGAGGGAGGGGTTGGTGGTGGCATCCTGAGGCTTGTACTTGCCGATGGTGGCGAAGTCACCAGAGTCGCAGACGACAACCTATCCCAGCTTGTTTAGCTTGATTCTTTTGAAGAAATTGAACGAAAGAAAGAAAGGTGGGGCATACAGTGCCGCTGGCCTTGAGCTGATCAAGAGAGGAAGACATGGTGGATGATGATAGCAATGATTGCGGTCAATCAAGAAGATTCAAAGTAGGATGTAGAGGCGAAAGAAGCGATGGAGAGAAAGAGAAGAGAGAGTTTGGAGAGAAGAGGACAGAACCAAGAGCCAGATGAGGGGAGGGGCGTTGAAATAATAGAGAGAAAGCTGGCCGGAGATGGTGGGGCGACGATGACGCTATGCACTTCTCATCCTTTTTTTCTCAACCCCTCATCCTACTTCCCACTACAAGATTATTATGATGACCAGACCTTGTCTAGTTTCTTACTTCTTCTCATTCTTACTGTACTATTCAGCCATCATTGAATGCAATTCTATATGCCCGGACTTCTCACGATCTAGAGCGGTGCAGTGTGCTCCGACTAGCTACCTCTAGCTGGAGAGCTGGACGGTCCACAGCCATCCGGGCTAATCACGTCTCACCGGTAGAACTTCTACACTACTTAGGACTAACTAACACCCTGAGTTTATACCGTTCAATTCGACCCTGTTTCCTTGATGAATTCAATTGACTTTCCTTTTCTTTCGATTCATTTCTTTCCCCTTTTCTTGGTTTTATCCTAGTCCGTTCCCCTCTTCTCCTCCCCCTCGTATCCCCGACTGCGGGGTCCCGGGGGAGTTCGGAATCGGAAATTGTATGTACGAGGTGACCAGATTACATCCATCCCACTTGCATTGCCCAGACCAACAGATCAATGCATAAGCACTGCTTACCACACAGCACATGTGGTTCCTTGGTGCAACACCAAGAACCATCAGCGCAACCGAATCTGAGGTCATCTCAACGGCGCTGCACACAGCTCCATTCATACTAAGCACACACGTTAGCATCATCTTCATAATCATATCACATCACCACGTCCGATCAAGAGATAGGACTCACCACCCTGCCCGCTTCATCCCCCGTGTACACAACATGCGGCAGCGCCAGAATACAGCTGATCCCCGTCGTGATATTCGCCCCGTTGTCGCGGTTACTATCCACATGGTGCAGCTGGCGGATCATCTCTAGCTCGAATTTTCCGTTGCGGATGGTTTTGCTCCAGATCTGGTTCTTACATCAGTATGGATTTCGGAGGTTGAGGGAGTCCCGGGTAACAGGTGAAGGGGCATACGTTGACCACGCCTCGTCGGTGTCCCATGAACAGCAGCTCGCGCTCTTGCCACTCGTTGCCGACGCCCTCGTAAAACACGCACGATAGCACAGGGTCGTCGGTCGTATCCGATGCCGCTTGCTCCAGGAGAAGCGCGCCGTTGAGCGTGTACAGGCTGATGCAATTGCCCCGACAGATGACAATCTCCCCAGTCACGTCATTGATCCGTGCGCACTGCCATGATGTTAGAATGACTTCATTTTTGATAAAGAAACTAGAGATGGGGCGAGCTACCTCGATAGGACCACGCGCAGGAAGCTCCCGGACAAAGCACAGCCTGTTCAAATCCCACAGCATGATCTGGCCGTCGGTAGAAGCCGATAAGAGCGCGCTGAACGACCGCGACACGGCCAGCACCGTCACAGGCGTGCGGTGTCCGAACAGCGATCCCGTGGGCTGTAGATCCACCGATTTGCTCGTCGACGTGAATGTCCACGCAGATACCGTACAGTCTGTCCCTGACGTGATCAGCGTGCGCGAGTCGGCGAAGATCGCACTCGACAGCTGGCCGATGTGCAGATGCTCGAAGTGGCCCAGGAGCTGTAGAAGTTAGCCATCGCGTAGATAGATAGATGTCGCTCGGAAGGGTCATACCTTTCGGCTGTCGGCGGAGTAGAATCGGACGCTGCCGTCTGCGAATCCCCACTCCATGTACTTGTCGTAGGCTGGGGGTATGTTTAACCGAAGAGGCGGTGCGCAAAGAAGGCGGTCGTGCTTCATTGAAAGCGACGACACCTGCTCTCCAATATCTATCACGGAATTAGTCTCCTGCCAAAGAGAAATACAAACACTCCGGATCAAGAAAGGAGGAAAACTAACTTAGAAGCGACAAAGGCTGCTGCGTAAGCGACTCGGCCAGCCGATCCAGCCGCGGAATCCTATGGCGCAGGTCCTCTCTCCCCGAATGGGGCCGATTGAAAATCTGATGCGGCGTCTGTCCGAAATTATGGATAATGCCAATCGTAGCGAGTCGCTCGACAGGGTCATCAATGGTATCGACATCCTTGGCGCCCTGATACGACAGATGGTGGAAAACATTGACGGCTTCGATCGCGGCGTCACCCTTCTGCTTGGTGCCAAACACCAGGTCGATCCAGTGGTGCAAGTTCTGCGTCACATGGGGACTCTCCAGCGCCTCGCGGTGCTTCTGGATGAAAATCTTGGGATCGCCCTTGGCCCATGGTGGCAGTTCCACGGCGTCGATAGTGGTCGTCATATTTTGGAGGACTCCAAAGTCGTACTTGTTTGAGTTGACCAGGAATTCAGGGAGGTAGAAGAACTCGGGGATCAGCTCGCGGACATCGGACATGTTCCTGTGCGAAGCCGACTCCCAGGCTTTGCGGATGGAGTAGAAAAGGCGGTCCGCGTGGTCGAACGTGCCACCTTGCAGCAGGAGATAGGACTTGACGAACGGTTGGAGGCGGATGAGGTACGAACTGACAATCATGGCTGAGGAGTAGTGCGTGCCGTAGTGGAACGGCGGGGCATCGTCGTCGCCCATCTCCGCAAACGCCTTGTACCGTTCCCTGAAGTCGGACTCCCGGTCCAGCGTTTGGCAGCCCATGGGCTTGGACAGGTCGCGGAAGGTCTTGGGGTTGGTCAGGTCCAGCTCTTCACTGGTATAGTCGGCGAGAACCCAGGGGAAAACGGGGTACTGGGTTAGGTCGTTGAAAGTTCTACCCGCGAGAGTATTGATCAGCATGAGGTAGTGGAAGTTGGAGATCTCCCCCTTGACCCATTTGCGCGTGGCCGGATGCACGGGCGAATGACCGAACACGCTGGCGAATTTCGACCCCAGCGACTGGGGCTCATCTTCGGGGCTGCGCAGCGTCTCGAATCGCCAGACATCCTCTGGGCGTGAATGGCCCACGCTGCCGGTCGTTTGAGGCGCTTTAGACGCCAACTGGCTGCAGAGGATGTCTCGCGCTCGTGAGGAGATCAGCGTAAGCAGGTAGCTCGTGCCATCCGTGAAGAAAATCTCGAGAGCCACGTCGCGGAACAGAAACCGCCGTTTGGAGACACTGATCAAGTCGGACCACTTCCAGCTTCTCGTATCATGCTCCTGCGACTTGCGCTCATTAGACTCCCGTCCCGTGATCATGCGCACATATGGGTCGCGTTCATCAGCAGGAGCCTGCCAGACGTTCACGATCTCGCCGTCGGATCTTTGGAAGAAGTTGTCCAGGATATAGATATTTTCTTTCCCCAAGATCAAGAGACCCTCGCAGGCTTCTAAGCCGATAATTCGAGACATATTGCACACGCTATCCACTTGGTCGCCGCGGTGTAGCGTCCTCATGACCTTCCGGTTCTTATCCTCATAATCTTCGAGATCCACTTTCGGGTCATCGATCAGCTCGAAGCTCTCCTCGATGACACTTTTGCTATCCGGACCAACAATGCTCTGCGACGGGCCGTTGGAACTTTCGGCAGTCGTTCCCGTGGGTGTGACAGGGAGGCCATCGTTCCCTGAAGGGCTCAGTTGCGTGTCAATCTTGAAAGTAGGCGGCTCGGATGCTTTTCGCTTGGGCTGGTAATCTTGTCGCTGTCCTGAGTCGTCAGGGACGATGCGAAGACGCATCCGGCTACGCCCTTCCGTCTGATCAAGACACCATTTCCTTTCTTCATCCTCGGCGAGGACACCGCCGAAGCGCTGCAAGTCTCTCACTAGATGGGAAAAGGCCGTCCACATAAACACGTAGTTATCTTGTTGGTCCTGTATAGCCCGCTGGTATTTGAGGAATTCAGAGGCCGATATATTCGATTTCCAGTGCGGAAAGGTGGCGTCGTGCCTTCGGGTCACTTCCTCGCTGAGGGAGTCAACCTGACACCACTGCTTTAATTTTTCCTGGCGCTTAGACAGCCGGCTGCGCGTCAGATTCTCAATATGCGAGTTTTCGTCTCGGACGAACGTGTCCCAGGATTTTGATAGGATTCCGAAAAACAGCGCTTTCAGATCAGCCTCTTGGTCGTCCACCCATTGTAGAAAAGCGGCATCCTCCATGCCAACAAGAGCCTCGAAGCCTCCAGAGAGACGCTCCTGTAACGGGATTGCCGCGAAGCTAAGAACGTGGGTCATCTCCGTCGGCTTTTGCACCAGCATGATCCTGAAAAGACCCGCCGCGGCGAGACGCACGTCGTGGTTTTTGTCGATCAACTTGATATACAGCAGATAGCATAGTAGCTGCAGATTGTCTGACTGGGGCTCGCCATCGGACAGGAGAACGACTTGCCAGTAAGCCAGGCGATGCAAGAAAGCGATTGCATCCGGCCCCTCCGCCTCGGACAGCCTCAGCAGGACGACGTGAAACAGCGTCGTACGGATTGTGTTAATTGCTTGACTGCAGAGCCGAATGCTTTTGAGGCGGGAGACGTCCGGCCGCTGAAGATATTCTAATATACTTCCTGCAAACTCGAGAGTCGAATTCGCATTGTCAACAAACCAACCCTCGTACACGGCCTCCCTCAGATGCGTGGCGAGACGGCCAAGGTTGGTGAGTACGCGTGGCTCGGATAAGACTTCAACATTGGAGAATATCACGTCTTGAAGCGTGGTGAGGAGATGTCTCAGCAGCCACGAGGTGAAAAATGCCTGGTTTTCCGGGAACCCAGGCGGCGCCTTGAGGTAAAGGCCGAGACCGGAAAACTCTTTCCGCTCCAGCACTTGCTCTGTGAAAACTGCCAGAACCAAATCCAGAATCCCAATAACCTGTGGGCAGTCGGTGACCTTGGAAGTCGTTCCACTGGCTTCGAACTGACGGGGACTGAATGTGTGGCGTATACGCGCGGATGATGGTGGATACTTCGCTCCGTCGGAAGAAATCAGGATGAACGACGACCCACGTCTCATGGCATCGCCCTCATCATCGCGAGCTCCAGTGTGTTCCACCATCGTTGTTTGCAAGTCGCTTGCGCCTCGAGAACGGGGGCGCGCGACCAAGTGTTGGTCATCGAAGCTCAGATCGCCCATACGGCAGCTCAATTCAACCTCAGCACCCACGGCATCAGTGCCGGAAACAACAGGAAATAGCACGTAGAGTAGATGCTGGATATATTCAGGCCGTGTCGCAAACTCGCGAAAGCTATGCGATCGCATGTGCATCCCCGCAAAGAAATCTATGACAGTTGATAACAATGACAGTTTTTCAGCTGTGGCGGTAACCGGCACATGGGATGACATTGTGGGGGTTCCAGCTTGCGGTACTTGAGCTTTAGGATGCTCGTCTTCCTGTCCTTCAGAACCAGCGGTCTCGTCGGCCAGGACGGCATGTCTCAGGCCGCTTTGCATCATCTCCATGATGACCGGAAGCATTTCAGGGAAGGCAACAAAAGTTTGATCGCCAAGAAAAAACGTCTCCAGCAGGCCAGCCTGGTCGAAAGGCTTCTTGACGCTTATCTTGCCAACATCAACGCCAAAGAAGATAGCGAAGCATATGGGCCAAATGGCCGGGATCCTCCACCACTTCTTCAAGTATTGGCGCATGATTACGTACCCTCCAGACTTTTCAGAGAACTTCTTACCATAGCCATCGCCGTGGGTAACGAGCAACCGGGCCATTATTTTAGCAGCCAAAACCACGATCTCGGGCTCATCTTCACACATGAGATATAGTAGCCACTGCGCGAGGGTCAGTCCTGCCATTTTAAGAGTAACACTAGTCAACGAACCTTATTTGTAACAGCCCTGGCAAATTTCTTGATGGGAAGGAGATCATGGGCGGTGCACAGTATAGAACAGAGCATCCGAAGCATTTCTATAGCCACAGTAAGACTGGAGACATATTTCTTTCCTTCAGGCGTGTTCGGAGTCTGTCGCGACCCAGCGATAAAACGCATGCTCTTCTTCTTCTGCAATCTGCTGGGTTCTTTGTGCTTATGGATGGCATAGGTGATAAACAACGCCAATGACCGCAGCAAGTCGGCTGACAGGCATCCTTCCAGGAGAGAACCAAAAGCAGACGTGAAAAGATGCAGCGAATCCAGCGTGAATTCCTCGTCTTTCAAGGATTCGAGGAGCTTCTTGTTAACACCTGCATGTTATCAGCACAAGTAAGACGCAGCATCAGGCAATCAGAAACGTACGCATGCGAGCAAGGCGTTTGGCGTTGAACCGACGGAACTGGCTCTCATTGGAGAAGGTACAGAACTGGGAATAGTACAACTCGATGAGGGGGGCGTTCCCATATCTCCAAACGTCCAGGTCCACTAGCAAGACCCTGTACGCCAACGGATTCGTAATGATGGAGAGATTCGGTCGCTCAAAGTTGTAACCCACGAAACCAAGGGTCAGACGAAGGATCGCAAGCGTCAAATCGGACCGCTCATTGTAGTCAGAAGTCACGCTGGCCGTCCTGGCGGGTGCGGAGTTGCTACCCAAGGGCAAGCCGAGCTTGTCACGCAGTAATGCCGCCAGGATACCATAGGCATTCTCCTTCTCCATCGCTTCGCTATTCCGCCAGTTGTCTTGGACTGCCTCATACAAAGCTTCCACAGCCAGACGGGTGGATTCGGGTGTGCGAGCGGCGTGGACCAAGCTCAAATGCACCGCCGCGCATCCTCCGATGCACCAGCTGGCGTCGTCCAGGGAGCGAGGGATTGCAACTACAGGATCACCCGTCAACACCCCAATCCCATGGGCTTGGGTCAGGGCATCATTGATAGCGGGAGTCGCGCCGTTGACGACCACTGCATTCGCTCCCGCTTTGGTTAGCTGGTGAAGATTCCGAGCCGCCTGCTTGGAAAGACACTTGATGAGGCGAGACTCGTCAACGCCGTTAGAGTCATCGTCATCCAGGACCGACAAAGGAGACACGTTGATCAGGATCGACCCCTCGCGGATCAGGACACTCGCCTTCCGACGAATGGCGGTCACGATATCAGACGACTCCTCTTTTCCAGGATGTAAATGTTCATTACGGAGATTTAGAGCAGCAGACGCCTTGTAGGTCTGGAACGAGCCCAGGCAGTCTTGGAAGTTGCCATAGTATCGTGGGCCGAGATTATAGAAGACGGAGATCATATCATCGCTAAATGCCTCTTCTATCAGAATTGCGTTTGCTAAAGACCATCGTGACGTAGACACTCCCTTTCCCAATCTCATTGCCAAGTCTTGTGGGGTACCAAAGAAGGCCTGGACCCGCGGTGTTCGGTGCGTGGCGCTTGGGGCAGGGATACCGGGATACTCGATCCGCTGTTGCTCAACAAATTCACCGTCCACGAACAGGGAAGCACGGGAATAAGACGGTGGCTTGGGCTTCTTGTGCACCACGCATATGTGGTACCATCGGTTGGGCTCAAACACCGTGGATTTGAAACGGACACTTGGACGAGAGCCTCTGATCGAGGTCTGCAGGATAAAATTGCGAGTGTCCTTTTCAAGATATGCCAACAAAAAGCAGCTTTGGCTCGCATCAAACGCCCCAAACACTGTGGTATGCGTCTCTGTGTCAAACCGATCGAAGCGCGCCCATACTGAAAGTGTATACCCCGAGGAGGTTGTCGGGGGAAAAGAGCGGCCCAGGGTCGAGAATTCCAGCGAGCAATACCCATGCAGCGACAGGTCAAACTGCAGGGCGGGCGGCTCCTTCGACCGTTTCAAAACGTCGACCAAGAGCCGAAGAGCATCGGGCGATTCGTGTGCCTTGCGGTAAAGCGACACCACGTCATCCAAACTACTTAGTCCCTGGGCGCACAGCAGGCGTGCCAGTTCTTCGTAAAGATCTCTCTCGTCCCGAGGGCGGCCCTCGCTCAGCAGGAGTGGCAGGATGGAGGATAAAATCCCCGTCGCATGCAGGGCCGTCGTGTTCCTCCGCGACTGCGCAGCCAACTGGCATAGGCACGCCGGGACGGCGAGCCTCTGGATGGGGTATTCCGACACCGGGTGAGCGGACTGTGCCAACCAGACCCGCACAAACGGGTCCAGAAACTCGGGCACTTCAACCGTTTCCGAGCTCCCCAAATACCGATCGATTTCGGCTCTGATATCTGAGAGAGACCATTCCTGGCTGTCTCGGAACTTTGTCCGAAGGGCCGTAAAGATGCCGGCCGCGGCTTCCTGGCACAGGGCCCCCGCCAAGACAGCACCGTAGAATTGCTCGGTATCATTCTCCGCACCGTTCAATTTATCTACTAGAACCTCAAACGCGGCCTCCAGGGCCCGTTGTCCTCCCCCCGCGACCCGAGTCGCGAAATAGCGTTGGTTCGCCGAGTGTTCCTTCAGAGCCTCCCCCAGCACCGCCAACACATCTTTGCACAGCGACAGCAGACATTTCTTGTTCTCCTGCGAAGGATCATCGGGGGTGTAGAGCTCCGAGACTGTCCGGAGCAGCTTCAGCAAGATCTGGAAGCCATGCAAATGGCGGAAGGCCTCCTTGGCCGCGCGGTGGTTATCGCTATCGATGAAGGTATGGCGGAGGCGGAGCAGGCATTCGGTCGCCGCGAGGGCCCCCTGCGCGTCGATGGCGTTTCCGCCAGCAATGGACTGGAGGTCGTCGAGCAGCGGAGCTAACTCGGCGGTCGGCCGCTCGTTTGACACGGAGGAGGACAGGGACGGGGAGGAAGGGGGGGTCGCCTGGTTCATTGCGCCGCAGAAGCTTATCCCCGAGACCCGAACTGATGGCCGGTGACCACCAGGAACCATAAACCTGCACACGGCGGAGTAATGAAGGCGGTCTGCATTGGTATGCGGTGAGGTCACGACTGAATTAGCGGGCGTAATCCGCACACATCGCACAGCCGAAATGGAAGAGGCGACGGGAGAGAGAGAGGAGGTGGGGAGCAACGGTCGCAACTGAGCAGGTCAGAAGATGGATCAGCAATTGCACGACCGTAATGGGGAAGGGATTGACCAACGAGAAGCAGATGAAGATTTTGGACCGATCTGGGGGAGGTAAACTTAGAATCCTGGCCTCCACACCCTCAAGAATGGAGAGTCTCAAAAAAAAAAAAAGGAATGGGGGTTGGGGTGGTGTGGGATGCCTTGGAAGTGTCTTCTGCCCGAGTCACTGGAGCGGGTTTGTTGCTTCAAGCGGGGACGGTCGGAGGGCAAAGAGCACCGTATCAACTTATCTTACCTAGTACTGTACCTAGCTAGCTAGGTATCTTAGGTACTGTAGGTACCGTCAGTGCCAGACTGCCAGTCGAGTCTACCAAGGCACCCAGGCACTCAGGCCAAGTAGACCAACTGGGTTTAGTGGGCCGCATCATCGATTATCAGGTGATGCCCGTGATCCATTCCGGCGTCATTGGTCAACTGGCAGATATCGATAAGCCGTCTTATCTCGTACGGTATTACGCTGTATCGTGTCACAACGCATCCATAGATAGTATCATCCTAGTACGGAGTATAACTCTCCCAATCTTCCTCCATGATCCACTTTTGAGTCAGCCGAACAGGCACGGGACTTTTGGGTTGCCTAGGAACTATTCCGTGGATGCGTCTGTAGTCTGAGTTCTGTAAGACAGGTAAATTCCTGTGGACAGGATAGACTGACCGATTCTTCCACCTCGGGAGGAATGGTCGATCCATTCATCCAGCTACGCTCCATATTACCGAGAAGGGAGACACCCAGGTACCTCCAAAACGTGGATGAGGAGAAAGTGACCTATGACTTCATTTCTGCTGTTGAGCTCTCTGCATGGTGAGTCAACCACCGGAACATTGGCCAGGGAGGGGATTCCTGGTCACCACGGACAAGGATGGCGTGGCGTTCACCTGTCTATCTGGTTAGTGGACTAATGATCGGATGTGGAGATACTTGGCCCCATCCTTTGCCTCATCGTTGAGGCCGTGCAGGGCCTGGATATTCAGGTTGCTCGTTTATCTAGGTACCTTATCTAGCCCATTGTGACTGACCAGTTGCGATGATTTATCTTGTTTTGCTTCACAACAGAATTCAGTCAGTTTCTTGACTTTAAAAGATACCTAGGATATAACTCCATAAAAGCTACAAGTCATCCATCAACATTTCAAAGTCCAGGTCAGGTCTCTCTGACCGCGTACCCCAGGTTGGCCCGGAGTGGACAGCGCTAATCTGGAAAGATCGACAACCGGATGGATAGAAAGCTGTGTCATCCGCCCGACTCATGTAAAATACCGTAATCCGGTTGCATCATTCATCTCCGCCTTCTGCCCTGACCCTTGCCTTACCGCTGGGGATAGCCTACACCCTACCTGCCTACCTCAACTCACCTCCTCTCCTCCTCTTCTTCCTCCATCCTCCATCCTCTTTTCCATTCTTATTTCATCCTTCCCCATCTCACTCTTCAATTTTTCTATCTCTAGCTGTCTTTCCTTTCATCTCCTTTCCTTCCATCCATAACAAGCCCCTGCGATCTCTACCTTGTTGCCTATCATGAAAGCCTTCCTAGGCCTTTCCCTTCTTCCGTTGCTGACGGCGGCAACCCCCGTGGTTGTTGGCTCCATTCACAATGATGCCGCTCCCGTCCTGTCTTCCACCAACGCGAAGGAAGTCCCTGACTCCTACATCGTCGTGTTTAAGAAGCATGTTGACTCTACGTCGGCCTCTGCTCACCAGAGCTGGGTGCAGGACATCCACGACTCGCAGACCTCTCGCTTGGAGCTGAAGAAGAGGTCGCTCTTCGGTCTCGATGATGACCTCTTCTCCGGTTTGAAGAGTACCTTTGATATTGCTGGGTCGTTGATGGGTTACACTGGACACTTCCACGCCGACGTGATCGAACAAGTCCGGAGACATCCTGATGTAAAGCTCCCTCCTCCCTTGCTTCCGGGACATCGTGTCCCCTACCCGTGACATTCCTCGTGGCTGACTCGACAACCCAGGTCGATTACATCGAGAAAGATTCCGAAGTCCACACCTTGGATGTCGAAAATGGTGCCCCCTGGGGTCTGGCTCGTATCTCCCACCGTGATAGCCTGAGCTTCGGCTCCTTCAACAAGTACCTGTATGCCGAGGAAGGCGGTGAGGGTGTTGATGCCTACACCATCGACACTGGCATCAACGTCGACCATGCCGACTTTGGCGGTCGTGCCACCTGGGGCAAGACCATCCCCACGGGTGACGAGGACGAGGATGGAAATGGACACGGCACCCACTGCTCTGGAACCATCGCCGGTAAGAAATATGGCGTCGCTAAGAAGGCCAACATCTTCGCCGTCAAGGTTCTGCGCTCCAGTGGCTCGGGCACCATGTCCGATGTCGTGCAGGGCGTCGAGTGGGCGGCTAACGCTCACCTGAAGCGGGCTGAGGAGGCGAAGAAGGGCAAGGCCAAGGGTTTCAAGGGCAGCGTTGCCAACATGAGTCTTGGTGGCGGTAAGTCGCAGGCGCTCGACGCGGCTGTCAACGCTGCTGTCGACGCTGGTATGCACTTTGCCGTCGCTGCCGGCAACGACAACGCCGACGCTTGCAACTACTCCCCGGCCTCCGCTGAGAACGCCGTGACGGTTGGTGCCTCGACTCTCCAGGATGAGCGGGCGTACTTCTCCAACTATGGCAAGTGCACCGACATCTTCGCCCCCGGTCTGAACATCCTGTCCACCTGGATCGGCAGCAAGCACGCCGTCAACACCATCTCCGGTACCTCGATGGCTTCCCCTCACATTGCCGGTCTGCTGGCCTACTTTGTCTCCCTTCAGCCTTCCAAGGACTCCGCCTTTGCCGTTGCAGAGCTCACCCCGGAGAAACTGAAGAAGGACATGATCTCCATTGCCACCGAAGGTGCCCTCACGGACATCCCCGAAGATACCCCCAACGTAAGTCATGTCTCCCATTCCTTTGCGCGGTTGAACAAAGAGCTTACTCCTTCACAGCTCCTCGCCTGGAACGGCGGTGGTTCCGACAACTACAGCGACATCGTTTCGAAGGGTGGCCACAAGGTTTCCTCCATCCAGGACCGCTTCGATGGTCTTGTTGAGAAGGCCGAGAAGCTCCTCACCCAGGAGCTCGGCGCCATCTACAGCGAGATCCAGGATGCCGTGGTTGCATAGATGTGGGATTGATTGTTGGCAATTGATTTTTCTTCTGGTTTTTCTTCGTTTATTGCAAGGGAATGGGATTCGCATACCTACTACTTCTCGACGCCGTTCGACTGCGTCTGGGCTTGTGGGGATGACGGTGCATTGACTGCACCGACTGTATGATGCGTCACTGTTTTTTGCTTTCATGTTTGGTTTTGGTTTGCTCGCCTCTTTTTTTCATATTTTTACCATAGTATACATGCTCAGAACCAATGTTTGAGACCCGATCTAGAGCTTGCTATCGCGCTATAAACCCAGACTGCCTGCCGACTTGGACAATACGAGTGATTTTCCTCTTTCAAATTCTCCCGCTGGATGACGAATCTGCTTGATTCCACTGTCAGCCGGATCTTGCCCCGATTGGAATGGATCTCCGTACCTACCTGGTACCTAGTCACCTCTTCCAGTCTCAACAGCAGGGTTGCACAGCCACATCCCCACCCGGATAAGCAAGCAGGAGTCAGTCACCTGGACCTGACCGACCACATCCGATGACCAAGTATTAGCTTCACGTGAAAGGAATGTCTGTGCCTAGGTAGGTTGGCATGTGTATAGGTAGGCAGGTACCCAGCCTGAGCTAGAGGTTAAACTAGGCAGTGGAGGTAGATGACGACATAATTCTTCACATTTGTCTCATGTTCCAGCCGAGAGGTATGAGCCTTGCGAAAACCAGGAACAACACATGATCTTTATATGTTTGTTGATGGGTATGTTCCACAGGGTCGGCTTGGGATGGTGCTGTGACTATTAACTGTGGGTGGTTATTGACTGGTTAGATGGCGGTCAGTCATGTACCTCTATATACAGCATGAGTAGATGAATGGAACATTGCGGTTATTTTACTTGGTATGGTTGCTCATGTTTGATTGATTGATTGATTTACAACACCCTTGATCAATTTATTTAATACTCAACCATTATAACCATTTCAACGCCTGTTCTTCTTAAGACAGAAAGAATGATGATTCTCCTTTGGAGCAATGTGTGTCTGATTACTACCAGCGAGATAGGCAGGGGTGGCGCAAGATAGAGTTTCTTGTACCTAGGTTGAAGAGAGTCGATTTTATTATTATTTTTAATGAAGTGATGTTGTATGAACCACCTCTAATGCAGTTTTAACTTTGAGGGGTTGTTTGTGTTGGGATTTATGTTTGGCCTGTTTATGACCAGTGGTTTTTAGAGAGAGTTTGCATGCTATGCTATCTTGATGTGATGTTATATAGCACCTACTATTATACCTATTTATCACACTTATAAGGGATGTTGTCACTCTGCAGGTGCTAAGGGAGCGCCTATCATATAGATGGATCTGAAGTGTTTTTCTACCTAGTAAGTGATAGTCTCATGTGATGATAGCCGTTCTTGATGTAACCAGAATATATCCAACTCAGACCGACCGTCCATAGATACTATTCTAACGTGCTGAAAGGACCATGCATAGCATATGGCAGATAATGATGCTGATTACAGTGGCGGGGTTGATAAAGAAAGAAAGAACAAAAGAATATACAAATGATCATGCTTCTGGCTAAGTTCCCCCAGTGCGCCTGCGCTATGCCCAAAATCCAAGATAGTACTGCACCCGAGCCAATATAAAAAAACAGAAAAAAGAGTCACGTCCGGTGCCGCTCCTCCTCATCCTCAAAGTCACTACCGCTATCCTGGTCATCCACATCGAGATCCTCATCCGAGTCGCTCCCCCCAAACACATCGTCATCCACGTCACTCTCCGCCCAGAAATCAGAATCATCCTTCTCGACCGGCTTCACGGGCGTCGAGGTCGTCTCGTGCGTGGGCATGACGAATCCCGCCGGGATGTCCTTTTTCGAGTCCTCCACGTTGCTCCGCACGATCGCCTTGTACTGATCTGGTTCTTTGCGCAGCATGACGCCTGCGTCGACGTTCGCTGGGGATGACACCTCCGCGTCGTCTAGAAGGGATAGGATTGAGATGAGGACGGATTCGACGCGCTGGGCGGGGGACCATCTTTCTGAGGCGAGTTCCCCGGACATCTCGTCATCGCCTGGGGCGTGGAGAATGGAAATGCAGAGTTTGCCGTCGGCGTAGATGTTTGGGTGCCAGAGGGGGCGGAGGAAGCGGAATTCTAACGCGAGGAAGACGAACGGTCAGTACAGGGATAGGAAGGGCGGGAGTAAAGGATCTCGTACCGGGAGGAGAGTATGGGTAGTTCTTGGGGAACTTCATGGATGCCTTGAAGTAGCCCCCATAGTAGAGAGAATCTGGGTTCAGGACGATGAGCCCGATCGTCCACTGGAAAATGTCTTCCTCGTTGAGCTAGATATGCAGCAGTGGCGTGTTAGACTGTTTTTCCCCCTTTGTTTGAAACCATATCTCGACTCGACCAATGTGAAAATGCACCCAAGGAGAAGGAAAGAAAAATAAAAAAAAAAACCTACCTCGATGTTCACCCATGGCTCTTTGGCCAGGGTCTTGTATTCATTCATGAGAATGCGTTCCGTCATGGTGGACTGCGGGGGAGAGGGTTCGTGCCGTTCAAAATGGGGATATGGGTGCGGCAAGATAGTCGAGAACAGAAAGGGTCGTAGGAGATAGTAGACGAGTACAAAGAAGTACTGAGAAAATGCACTAGCAGACAAAAGAAAACTGCTGGCAAGGCTAAAACGGTGAGTGAAAAGAATCCCTAGTGAGTTGTAGGAGCAAGTGACTGACTGACCGAGAGAGGGGAAAGGAAGATCACCTGGAGACGTTTGATTGCCGCCCTTTTTCTCAGGCCATCCAGTATCCACCTTACTTATCGGTCTCCAACGGGGATCACTCGGGGGGCGTGTGGCGTCAACAGGAACTGAGGATTCTTCTGCAAATCACTAATCAATGGTCTTCATTTTGTCCTCTGGGGTTCTTGTTGGTCTGATCTTGACTTTGGCATTTATTTCAATTATTTATTTTTAATATGTAAAAGGGCGTGAGGTTTTGTTGTTCCGTTGACAGCATTGGCAGCGTTCTTATAAGTCACAGGATACCGAACGTCGGTCTTAAACTGATTAGGATGAGATATATGTTATTAGTATGAGAGACATATGTTATTTGTATGAGAGGCACCAGCGATCGACTGGAGTAGTGTACTTTATACTTAGAGTATTATTACCTATACGAGGACCTTGGTTGTTTGATAACGTCGCTTGGGACGGCGGCAAACGGTGGGGAGGCAAAGAACGCCTTAGACAAGGCCAGCCAAGTGGGCCCGCCTGCGGACATATCTCTCGCCATTATCACTTGCTTTCCTCCTTGGCTTGTCTCCCAAGAAATTTGACAGTGCTTGCTGGGTCCGTCATAGTCTTAGCGGCTACCATCATGCGCTTTATACCTTTTTCATACTACTCTCTCATCCGGTGGAGGTGGACACGGCCATTTGAGTCAGACTGGTAGGTTATTCATTAATTTCGAGACAATATTATCTTGGAGAGGTTACATCTGTCTCTGAAAACTTTTACCAGGCGGGGTTCCCCTCTGCTATCTCGTATCAGTCATTCGGGGGGTCCATTGCGAGTACGGAGTATACAATCAAGACATGCTATGACACAAAAGGAAAAGAGTTGCTCAAATGGATCATCAACTGATCATCTCTCTTTCTGACTCACCACGAGGTTCACCGCACATGGACCAGGGTCAAATGCAGACATCGGTCGCCCCTTTAGAGGAAGAAGTCAACAACCGGTCGGTGTGACTAAAGGGCGTCCTGCATTAAGCACGGACTGGTCCAGCATGTCTTGCATCGAGGACGGTGTTTCCCCGCGCGCGCCATGATTGATTCGCGCGCTCCAGATCCCTGCTGGATTTTTGGACCCATCGGAGGCCGTTTTCGGTGGTGTGCCAGGCGGAGGAATGTAGAGAGATCGATCGATGTGAAGATGTATTCTCGTAATTCCACTTTCGATAAATCAGTTGGCGAACTCTTGAGACAGTTCCTCCAATATGTTGTCATATAATAGCCCTTGATATCAACTAGTCGCTTCATTCCTGCGCTCCCTTTGACTCGATCGGTTCAATAGCAGGATCCTTCATTGGTAAGACACTAGATGACATTGGACACGAATTAACCTGCCCAATCTCATTGTTTAGCATCGTTCTTCCCGCATTAGTGCCATTAAGACCAATATATCCATATTCACGGCCATCAGCCACGGTCTTGTAGGTTCTGATGTTGTTAGTATCCTCAAGATAAGCTAGGTGCTTGGGTCTGGATCCGCGACGGCGGGCGGGCACTTCTTTCGGACTCCCGCCATCCCGTCTCCACTTTTTCTCTCTCTCTCTCTTGACCTTTCCGCCTTTCAACTTTCTGTCGGCTTCGTCACTGGACGTCAGTCTTTCTTCCTCGTTTTCTTAACCACCCTTTCATCCTTCCTGTCGTCCATATGAGGACATGATTCCACTCAATTTCCCTTGATATTCTTACCGCATCTTATATTTTGCTGTATTTTACTTTTAGAACCTTGTCTTTTTGCCGTTGCCATGCCGGGCTTGTCCTGTGCCTTGCTCCAAAGCATTCAGTAATATAACTGGCTTCGAAGAAGTTAAGGATTGCTTCTTTCACCCAGATCATCTGTCATAGCTGTATCACGTTCCCGTCTGTTGGATACTGGACGCATGGTCTGTTGCGGGCTTTTATCTATAGGCGATCTCAATCCTTGTCGGTCAGAAATGGCACTGGAATGCCATGGCCCCATCTGGGCTATCGATGACCTTTCTAGTTGTTTCCAGCGCAAGTATGCATCTATCTTCTACCGATTTCACTCTCCATGGATGGCTTTTTAGGCGGTGGTAGCTAACCGCGGTCAATTCACAGCTATCTACAGATCACCCTGCCGCTAGCGGCATGCGCCTTATCGTTACTATCCATCGCGCTCCAAATCTCATATCGGTACTTTGTGTCCCGAAAGCGTGCTTCCTACAAGGTCCTCGTGGACAATGACTCGGAAGATGTTCACTGCAATGGGGTAGGCGAAGAAGACCAAGGAGTCGAGACGGATCCGATGTTGTCGAAAGCCGCGCAGGCGGAGGTGACGCAATTGGAACTGGATCGTCCCCGTGGTGAAGTCACGCTGGTGTCTTTGGAGATCGCCGCCCTGGTGGGAGAGGTCGCCATCTTTATTGCCATCCTCGTAACCGACAGCTGGGGTCAAAGTGGTAAACTTGCGGCCGTCGCCAGGCTGGTTTCTTGGGGTTATATCCTGTTCCTGGCACTGGTTCGGCTGCTTCTCTCCACCCTAGATGTTCACCTGTTGCTTAGATTATGGAATCATACAGCCACTCTGTATGGCTTGCAATGGCTTTTCACAATCTTGGTGTTCCGCTCTTCCGTCATTCACCCGGCGTCAAAGCGTGCCATGATCTTCAGCGCCGTCGAATTCTCCTTGAGCAGCGTCCTTTTCCTCATCGCCCTGACGACGCGCAGGGGCAACAAGTCCGTTCTTGTGCCTCACGAGGATGGTCTGGAGCCGCCGCGACATCCGACAGCCAGCTTGCTGTCCCTGGCCTCTTTTGCCTGGCTGGATGGCCTGATCATGAAGGGCTATAGGCAACCATTGGAGCTCGACGATGTTTGGAATCTGACTACGTCGCAGAAGGCTGCCATCGTCCTCGAGGATTTCCGTCGGAAACAATATAAAGGGTCGTTGGTATGGAAGCTTCTCCGCCATTTCTATGGGACTATTCTATTGCAAGGGGCGTGGACAATGTTCTCGAACATGTTCACTTACCTTCCCACCCTTCTCCTCAAGGCGATCCTCGAATACGTCCAAGATCCAAAGTCAGGTACACCGAATGCGGCCTGGTTGTATGCGATCTTGTTGTTCTGCTCCGGGGCGATCCAGGGCATTGCCGATGGCCAAGCTCTGTGGATCGGACGTAAGTTAGGCGTCAAACTTCGCGCGATCATTATCGGAGAGATCTATGCCAAAGCACTGCGACGGAAAGCCGGTCCATCTGTCGAACTGTCTCAGAAGAAGGACGCAGAGCCGGTCAAGGACAACAAGAAGAGAAGCATTCTATGCTGCGGTCGTAAGAAAAAGAAGGCAGCTACCGACCCCGAGAGCGAGGCCACCACGGCACGATCCGAACCAGCTGGGGAAGCTCAGACAGCGAACGTCGGAAAGATCATCAATTTGATGGCTATTGACTCCTTCAAGGTTAGCGAGGTGGGCGCCTACCTCCACTTTCTCTGGGCGAGTGTTCCCGTGCAAGTTATCATCGCTGTCACGCTTCTATATCGACTTCTCGGGTACAGCTCCTTCGCTGGTATTGTTTTGATGGTCCTGATGTTGCCCGTGAACCTTACCATCGCCAAACAGTTCACCAAGGTTCAAAACAGGATCCTGGCAGGTACTGACGCTCGCATTCATTCCACCAATGAAATTCTCCAGAACATCCGGATCATCAAATATTTTGCCTGGGAGCAGCGCTTTGAAGAGATCGTTAGCGAGAAACGGAGGGCCGAGTTGAAGGCCTTGCGTTTCCGCTACATCATTTGGTCTACCGCTGCCACGGTCTGGTACGGGACACCTATTCTTATAACGTTCGCATCATTCTTCCTCTACACGGTGGTCGAGAAAAAGAAGCTCGTTCCGTCGATCGCGTTCCCTGCTCTGTCCATGTTCTCGTTGCTCCGCCTGCCTTTGGATCAGTTGGCCGACATGGTGGCGCATGTGCAAGAGTCCAAGGTCTCGTTGGATCGAGTGGATACTTATCTAAATGAAGAAGAGACCGAAAAGTACCGCCAGCTGGATAACAGCGATGAGCCCGAGCAGCCTCCCAAGATCGCCCTGGATAATGCCACTCTTAGCTGGGGAGGCTCGGCCCAGCAGTACCGGGATGATCCTTCCGCGGACGCCGACACTTTCCGCTTGATCAACATGAATGTATCATTCCCTATTGGCAAGCTCAATGTCATTACTGGACCTACAGGCTCCGGGAAAACATCTCTCCTAATGGCGCTTCTTGGCGAAATGAAACTTCTGAAAGGAAAAGTCTACCTGCCCAGCGGCACAGCCACGAGAGCGGAACTGCCAGTGGACCCTCAGACGGGTCTGATAGACAGTATCGCATACTGTGCACAAGAGGCATGGCTCGTCAATGCCACCGTTAAAGAAAATATTGTTTTTGCATCCCCTTATGACCAGCGCCGCTACGACGCTGTTCTAAAGGCGTGCGCTTTGGAACGCGATTTAGATATTCTGGATGCGGGTGACCAGACCCTGGTGGGAGAAAAGGGAATTAGTCTTTCTGGCGGGCAGAAGCAGCGCATATCCCTCGCTCGTGCCGTCTACAGCAGGGCGCGACATCTTCTACTGGATGACTGCCTCAGTGCCGTGGACTCCCACACAGCAAAGCACATCTTTCGCCAGGCTCTTACCGGGCCCTTGATGATCAGTCGCACATGTATCCTTGTCACTCACAATACCGCTCTCACGGTCCCTCAGGCCGACCATGTCGTCGTTCTCGAGAACGGGAAAATTGCCGCCCAAGGCCGTCCCGATGATGTGGCAGCCTCAGGTGCTCTAGGCGAGGAGCTTCTGAAATCGCGGCCCACGTCTAGAGGCAGTTCCCCGCTTGCCTCTCGTGCACCCTCTGAAATCGACGAGACTGAACGCGAGACGTCACACGCGAACGGGGATGAGGCAAATGGATCGGCTGGGAAGGATAAAAAGGATAAAAAGGACGGCCCCAACGGGCTGACAGAATCGAAAGCTACGGGCAGCATCAAATGGTCAACCGTCGCTATGTATCTTCGCTCGATGGGCTCATGGACTTATTGGGTGTCTGCCATATTTATCTTTTCCTTGCAACAAATCGGGTCGGTATCGACAAATATTTGGATCAAGCAGTGGGCAAATTCATACCAAACCAAGCAAGTGAGCTCAGATGACACAGGCAACTATGCGGCATTGGCAGATCTCAAGTATCCGTCTTTCAACACGGGTAGCGTTCCACGGACGTCCACGACTTCTCTTCACCTCAATAGCCAACAATCATCCGATGGCTCGGGCGATGTCAACGTTACGTACTATCTTGGAATCTACGCGCTCCTGGGAATTCTGTACGTTGTGGTCTCGTTGGTAAGAGAGGGTGTCCTCTTCTGGGGCTCTCTCCAGGCCTCCAAGATCATCCACAGTCGCCTCTTGCGGGCGGTCATGCATGCCAAGTTCAAGTTTTTCGACTCTACTCCTCTCGGTCAATTGATGAACAGATTCTCCAAAGACATCGAGTCTGTCGACCAAGACGTTGCACCCGTGGCAATTGGCATGATTCACTGCCTAGCATCTGTCATTATGATTGTGGTGTTGATTTCAGTCATTACACCCGGATTCCTAATCGCTGGCGTCTTCATAACTATGGTTTATGTCGCCTTGGGAGCCGTGTACCTCAATTCCTCTCGGGATCTCAAGCGTTTAGAGTCCGTGCAGCGAAGTCCCTTGTATCAACAGTTCGGCGAAACCCTGAACGGTATCGTGACAATCCGCGCGTATGGGGATGGACCGAGATTCATCGTCGACAACCATCGTCGTATCAATGCCTACAACCGGCCTCATATCTATCTCTGGGCGAGCAACCGTTGGCTTGCGCTCCGTGTCGATGTTACAGGAGCTTTGGTTTCCTTCTTCACGGCCGTTTTCGTTCTCACGAACATCGGCAAGATCGATGCGGGTGCTGCAGGTCTGTCCCTGACATACGCGGTTACCTTCACCGAAAATGTGCTCTGGCTGGTCCGGTTGTATTCCGAGGTCCAGCAGAACATGAACTCTGTTGAACGTGTGAAAGAGTACCTGGATGTGGAGCAAGAGGCCCCCGCGGTGCTCCCCGACTCCCGACCGCCCGCCAACTGGCCTGCCGACGGCGCGGTTGATTTCACCAACTACACCACACGTTACCGTGCCGATTTGGAGCCGGTCCTCCGCAACGTTTCTTTTGCAGTGCAACCCGGTGAGAAAGTCGGCATCGTTGGGCGAACAGGCGCCGGCAAGAGTTCCCTTGCGCTGGCCTTATTCCGCGGCCTCGAGGCCGAAAAGGGCCGCATCGTCATCGACGGTGTGGACATTAGCGCTATTGGACTGAGGGACTTGCGCGAAGCGATCACTATCGTGCCGCAGGATCCCACGTTGTTCACCGGGACCATCCAGAGCAACCTCGACCCGTTCGGAACCTTCACGGACGAGGAGATCTTCACCGCGCTCCGCAAAGTCCACCTAATCGGACCCGGCACCTCTGGGTCCGCGACCCCTTTGGCAGCAGCCACGCCCAACGAAGACGGTCCCAGCGGCCCCGTAGTCGTGGTCGACAACAAGAACATTTTCCTAAACATAGAGACGACCGTTTCGGAGTCCGGGTCCAACTTATCCCAGGGTCAGCGCCAGCTCCTCTGTCTCGCGCGGGCACTCCTCAAGAACCCCAAGGTCCTAATGATGGACGAGGCCACCGCCTCCATCGACTACTCGACGGACGCCCGCATCCAGGAAACCCTCCGCGAGCTCCGTGACAGCACGATCATCACCATCGCCCACCGCCTGCAGACCATCATCGACTACGACAAGGTCCTGGTCCTCGACCACGGCCGCGTCATCGAATACGACCACCCCTGGGCCCTGATCAATAAATCGGACGGCCTCTTCCGAAGCATGTGCGCCAACAGCGGCAACATGGATGCTCTCGTGGATGGATCCAAGAAGGCCTGGGAAAATAAACGTCTGGTGGACGACTCATAGACAGACAGACAGACAAACAGTACATACAGAATTTTTCACAAATGCATTTGGAGTTGTTGTGTACATGTATTGTCCTCTGTATTTCGTCCGTGCTTTCTTCCTTTCTTAATTTTCTCTCTCTCTCTCTCCGTCTTGTCTCTCTATACGTGCCCTTGCCCTAACACAAGACGCAAAGACTCAAAAGCAATGTGTTCCTTCTATCATTATCGTCATACTTATTATTATCTATTGGGAGGCAATCGTGTTTCTACTATCTATATATATCTATTATCTGCAAGGCGGCGTATTAAAAAATTGTTTCTTTCTTCAATCTCTCTCTTTGCTTCATGACGTCTGTCCTGCTATATTGCAGAGTATCTATCGAGTATCGAGTATCTAGTATATATGTGGTGTTGAAATATCTCAAAAACAATTCAAGCAATCAACCTACATAAACACGAGTCCTGTCATTGTATACCGCAATGCGAACAAGTGTATCTATATACTATAGGCTATGTCATGGATATCTTGAATTTGGATCTGACGAGCACACTCTAAAGCCATCAGGAGAACAACGGTTCCTAACAGGAAGGGCAAGGGCAAGGGCGAGGGGGAAGAGGAGTCCAGCGGAAAATGCCTCCCACAGCGAGGAACCGGCTTGTCCGTACCTATGATCTAATCAGGTCGAGTCAACTCTTGCTAAACCTGGGAGTTTTAAACTCAAATCTTTGTGTATCCTATTAGTCAGGACTCCACAGTAACTAAGACGTGCGAAAATATAATGATGAATGACCGGATGAGTGAGTGAGTTGAATGAATGATTGTAGATATAGTACTGAGTCAGCCAGTCCTCTTGGCATCATTGACCAGCCCTATTGGGCTTGAAACGGCTCCACATAGACTAATTCCAGCCGAGGGCTCCGCGGAATGGAATGAATGACAGCATCAAGTTCGGGTAGTCGATCGAGTATGTATTTGTTGATCCAAGATAATGGATGGGGTTGCGTTGGGTGTCTTTCCCGAGACGACCGGTACCTAGTGGGGAAAAAAAGGAGACGACGACAACGACAACGACAGCGACAATGACTATCACGGAATGAGCTGCTGAGAGACCTTTCGATGATGAGGACTTGTTGGAACAGGAGAGAGGCTTCATTGGTTCCAGTGCTTGTTCAGGCGGTCGGTCATTGGCGGAAACTTCTCCCCGTGGATCAAACTTTGAGGCCCATGATATCACGGGTCGCGCTCAATGACTCCGGACCAGTTCGGCAACGCGCCATCAATGGGTAAGGACACAGCCATGCCGGGTGACTGGTTGACTCGCACTTTGAGTTGTCGCTGAGTAAAAAGAAAGTTCATTGTTCCAATGGCAGGCGGGTGGTGGGCCGGTTGGAACGCCGCATGAATAAGGTTTGTCGTGGATGTGGTGATGCAAAAGAAACCGATAAGCTTTTGGGATGTGTCCCTCTGCTCTGGGTGTTTTCGCGCTCATCCAACAATAGTGGTTTTCATCATATGGTTGCATCCATTCTTTTGGAATTTGGGCGCGAAGTCAAAGCCGCTTGATGCCGTAGAAAGGTATAAGAGGGCATCTTGGCTGGTCGGGGGCTCAGGTTTAAGTTCATTTTTGAATTTCGCTACAGTTCGAGCCTCTGCTTCTTCAGACCCTATCCGAACAGTGAGACCTTGGTCAACCACAGATAAAAACAAAAACAGAAGACAATAATACCCTTTTCATTCTCAAAAATGCGCATCTTCTCTTTCCTGAGCAGTGCCCTGCTTGTGGGCGCTGCTGCCGCCCAAGGGTCCCCCGATACCTGCGCCCCGAAGCCGAGCGACACCGAGGTCGTCAAATTCAGCTGGGCTCTCGAGTACCTCCTGGAGCGATTCTACTACCAGCAGCCGCTCAACCAGACTTTCCTGCAGAGTGCCGACAACAGCTCGCACGCCAACTATCTTCCCAACTTCCAAGGCATCCAGCGCCAGAGCCGCCTGGGCCTCCTCGCCACGAAGCAAATCGGGGCCAAGATCCCCGACTTCGAGCCCCCCAAGTGCAACTTCACCTTCCCCACGGCCAAGGACGGCGAGTCCTGGGTGAAGAGCGCTATGCAAATGGAGAGCAGCGTGTCCGGTGCCTTCATCGGTCTCTCGGCCTACACCCAGTCCCCCGAGGTCTCTTTCCTTCTCGCCCGTCTGGCCGCCGAGCACACCAGCCACGCCTATTACATCGCGACCAACCAGAACGCCACCGTCTTCCAGGCCAACAGCACCACTCTGATCCCCGCCTACACGCCCGACTGGGTCCTGCAGTCGGGTAGCCAGCCGGGCAAGCTTGGCCAGTACCTCCACAGCTGTGTCAGTGCTCCCATTTCGCCGTGCGGCAACTTCACCGTCGGACCTCTCATCGGTTCCTTCGCCGGCCCCTCGTCGGCCGGCATTCTGCCTTCTTCGTCGCCTACGCCGTCGCCTTCTGGCGCCGCGGGCGCGGGCGCGGGCATGGGGTCGTCGGCCTCACCTTCCGGTTCGCCTTCGGCTACGCCAAGCCCCAGCTCCTAAGATGCCGTGGACTTGTTCGCGCCACCAATGCATCGAGACAGGCATCTATCAAGTGTTCTGACCGGGATGTCTCAAATTCGTGGCCCGAATGGACCATTCCTAATGTAATTTCATTGATCATTCCCCGAATTCGGGATGTTATGTAGTGTAATGTGACGGAGTCGGGGGAGATTTATGGACTGAATAATGTATAAGACGTTGGAATTGTACATTTCGATATTCTTGAGTTGTGATATATTTTTTGGTAGGATTGACTCTTGTTTGTAATTTTGAGGAGCTCCTGGACCCGTAGATTTGTAACGCTAGGAAATTACTCTCAAGCCGCTGTTGCCATCTCTCTGCTGTTCCCGGCCGGAATAAACGGGCGATGTGATAAATCCCCATGCGGATTACGAAACGCAATGATCGAGTGCCTCCTTTATGTACCTCCCATACCATCGGATAAGATAAGAGTCGGCCGCCCCTTGATGCTGCATGGACAGCGGATCCTGCTTTCGGCCGCTCCTGACGATATGCCCCGGTATGGCCAATTCGATGGACGCTGGAGTCTGGGTCGCGAGCGTGTTCTGTCCCTCTCATGTCCTACCAACCTTCCACAAGGGAGGAAGGATGTGCGGAGAAAGCTCCCATGGTCTGTCCGTGACATTCTGACGCAGCGGGGAAGACCAAGTATGGTATGTGGGCAGCGAGATAAGAATCGGGTTCGATGCTGCTGCGTTGGGGCGATAGTTTCGCCGGCCCATGTGCCTGAACCGTCCGGTCCGCAAGGAGATTGATGTTTGGTTGATTGACTGCAATTTGACAACCGATGTTTCTCAGCCCGGGCGGAGTAAGGATAAGTATTTCTCCAGGCTATCGCCGAGGACATTGATAAACGGCCACTGCGTGTTTTTCCGGAAGAGACGGGCCCACAGCTTTATCACGGCAACCCCAAGGCCACCAGGGTCCATACCGGGGATGACCTCCCCTTCTTCCAAATCCATCGAGTCGTAGGCTTCTTGGACGATGCACCGGGTCCAGTGCAAGATTCGACTCTCATTCTCGCTCAGGTTCTGATCCTCATCCGTCTCTGCCAGAGAAAACAGCCATTTACTGAGGAGCACCGCGCATTCGAGACTGGCAATGGAATGTCGAACGCTCCAGAAGAAGGCTTGGCTGCGGGCGACGTGGTCGATCCCGAGTCTGACCGGGATGCTCAACGCGTGGGCCGAATAGATGAGGGCCGGAGTCAATCGATAGCTTCTTTCGGGGCGAGGAGAACTGTGCAACGCGGAGGCAATGCGATACGGATCGCGGGTTTTGAGTTGACGGAACGGGCCCAAATTAAGGGACAGGCGTACGTAAGCCAAGCCTAATAGAGCACTGGACGTGAAAGGGAGAGGGCCATTCTCGTTGTGAGGGTCAAGGCTGGACTCAGGAGCCTGCTGCCAAACAGACGTCCACGAGCGGAGCGCTCTCCTATGTCAGACTATTAGTGTCTTGTCAAACCTCTGGGTAGTGGGTCCTTCTTACTCGAGTTTGTTGAGCTCCTCGGTTGGGAGCGCGAGTGACTCGGTCCCATGCGGGATGGAGAGCTCGCTCACCAGATGGATGCGTTGTAACAAGCCGTGGAGAAGAATGTAATTCCCCAAAGGCGTTGGAATTGGATCTAGTAAAATGGGCGCCCGAGACGGTTGCAAGAGAAGCGCCAATGCATCTTGAAAGAACAATTGCTGGGTGCCGACCTCCCGCTCCACCATCTCCCAATCGTGGGCCGTCGGGGCGTTCCATTCCCTTGTGGAGCATGGAAGGCGCAGGTGAACCTCGCTGCTTCTGAGAACCGGGTAGATGTTGTAAGCGATGCTGTGGATATGGACAAAGCAGAAGGAGATGAACCGAGTGCGACGGATGGATTCCTCCTCTGCCCACTCGTGCCAATGGAGAGGCCGATGTCTCGGGGCTACGGTAATGTTTTCGGTCATGCCCAGCTCACGCAGGCAGCGCACGAGCAGGCCCTGCAGCGCAAACGCTTCTTGGACCAATTCGGCCCTTTCCCAGGTGGCGTATCCCATGAGGGCCAGAAGGGTCCTGATGTTTTCCAATTGTCTCCATGCGACCATTCCGAGATAGTTTTCGGACGGCGGGAGAGCCGAGGAATGCTGAGAGTGAGGGTCGCGAATTTGAGCCAATGGGATCTGGACCACCGTGTTGCACGTGGCTGGGGCTACTTGCGGCGCTTCCTTGGAGAGTCGATGGAGGATGATGGCTTTGGTGACGTGGAACATTCTTTCGGCATTACGATGCTCGAAACGATATTGCGCACCAAGGGTGCAGAGCGCCAAAATCAGCTCCGGTGGGCGCTCGTGGATCCGCAGTGTGGGGACATGGATGAACGGCAGGTGGGGGTGAAACCCGTCAAAGAAGGAGGTCAAATATCGGGTCAGGGTGTGCCGAGAAGGCAGGACAAAATCGGGGATCAGATGCCGGAATTCTTCCAACGACGCCACCAGATCCAGCCTTTGCTCTTCGCTGACCTTGAGCGGCGAGGACTTTGTAGATGTCTGGGGAGGTTCTACACGGCAATGGTTTGTCTACGATTAGCGATCAATGGTACAAGCCGATTTCAAGTTCCATACCATAATCCGAGACGGTTCCCAAGCTCTGGTCTCCGGGCGGAACTGATGGCAGCCAGGATCGAAAGGGGGAGTCCGCGCGAGCACGTTCTCCATGTGCCCGACGGGAAACGACATGGGGCTCTTTGACCTTCATGCCGGAGTCGGGGACATCTCCCGGGACAGGATGATGGACCTGGGGGGCATCCCCCATGGTCGGCACCCATTCGGACGGCAACCCGATGGAGTCCAAGAAATGGGTGAATTCTTGAAAGTGATTCAGCTCTTCGGGCAGGTACGGTAGTGGTTGGGCTAGAAAAACGTCAGTCAAGGGGGGAGTGGACAAGTTGAGAGCGGACGACGGTCGTTTTCATCGTACCTGGAGGCTGCGCATCTCGAAAGTTCCCTGGGAGGAGAAGCTGGGCCGCCTGTAGGATGTCTGCGTCGTGGGTGATGGGAGGCTGCGCAACCATGCCTGTACTGACACCCACGCCCTCCGTGCTCAACATCGACTGATCAGGCGCCAGATAGGATCGGTGCTGGGGACCTGACCAGTGTTCCGTGGTCGTCGACACCGGGATGGGGACATCCGACCGGACCGCCAAGGGGACGGTGTATTGGGACTGTGCTTGAGATTTCGGTGGTGGATTTTGCTGCGGCTGTTGCTGGTGGACCGTCGACTGCTCTGAGGCGCGGAGACCACCCGCATGTTCGGGACTATCCGGTTCTGGCTGGGAGTTGGGCGAGATAAGGCCATTGTTTTGGTGGGAAATGCGGGTGTGTCTCTTCAGCAGGTCCCGCCGCGTAAAGGCCGCCCCGCAGAAACATGCATACGGCTTCTCCTTGGTATCTGGACGCGACCCGTTAGCATGATCGATGCCATCAACATCGCGATACAACAGGTAGAAGAATTGACAGATGATCATCAATGTCTTTCTTTAATTGAAATCAGATCACGTACGAGTGCGAACATGGCGCTCGAGGTGTTCTGTTCTCCGAAAACTGCGGCCGCAATGCACGCAGACGCGGGATTTGGCTCCAACACTCGAGCGACGATTGCCTCTGGGGATGGGAGACGATTGGGACAACATTAAGACATTGGAGGGAGAATCAGGATGGACTAGTCGCGATAAGAGGAATTAATGGGGGATAAAGCTGGTCAATAGTTCAAGCCAAGAGAAGCACTCCACAGTTTTGGAGACGGGGGTGGACACTGTCAGATGAGTGAGATCGAAATAGAGATAGAGATAGAAAGAGAGAGATCGAAGAAATGAGAGAGAGAAGAAGAAGAGGCGAGAAAGAAAGGTGTGTTTACGCAAGTCGAACTGGATTAGTTCGTGAGTTGATGGTGAGAAAGGAAATGGTGGGAAAAGACAAGAGCGACTCCAACCTCCACTAGACCCAAGCGGGAAGGATATTATGCTTCCCCACTCTCTCCCTCATTTCACCGGGGGGTTTGAACTGATAGATAAATCATCCACTCCCCACCATCGTTCGGTCGCTTGATTTTCACTGAGGGGGCACTCCGGACATCAATCGCCCACCATCCTCTGTCTTTCTACCCTCCCCACACACACCATGACGCGAGAATTTTCTTTCCCCGGAGTGGCAGTCATCACGGGCGCCGGCGGTACAGGTATAGTATCACAGTGACCACCACATTTTTGTTGTTGTCTCTGGTGAGAATGATTGACCGGTCGTGTCAGGTATCGGTGCTGCTACGGCCAAAGCGTTCGCCGTCGCAGGGTGCCAAAGCATTGCCATCACGGATCTCAACCATGCCTCGCTGGAACAGACCCGACAGTCCATTCTTGCTGCCTCCCCCCAGGTCCAGATCCTCATGACAGCCGGCGATATTGCCGATGAATCATTTGTGGAGTCGTTCATGTCCGAGGTGGTCAGGAAGTTTGGGCGGCTGGACTATGGCGTGAACTGTGCTGGGATCCTCGGGGAGGGACGACGCTCCACCGAAACCACCACGGATACATTTGATCACATCAACGGGGTCAATTATCGGGGCTGTTGGATGTCCTCGCGAGCGCAGATCAAACAGATGCTCGGGCAGGATCCTTTACCCAGTCATGACCCGGGCCGATCGCCTCAACGGGGGGCGGTGGTGAACATTGCCAGTCAGTTGGGAATTGTGGGACGCCCCAGCGCGCGTAAGTTACCTCGAGAATTGTTCTCGGACGATTGTTGGGCTAATGATTACGATTATTGTCTGCTTGTAGCGGCATACTGCAGCTCCAAGGCCGCCATCATCGCCATGACTCGTTCCGATGCGATCGATTACTCCCGGGACGGGATCCGCGTGAATTGTGTCTGTCCCGGTGTCATCGAGACCCCCATGACTACATGTACAGAAGAGGTCCGCGAACGACTACAGCCCGCGGTGGAGATCGCGCCGATGAGGAGAATGGGGAAGCCGGAAGAGGTGGCTGACACCGTACTGTTCCTTTGCTCCACCTTTGCCTCTTTTGTTCAAGGGCACGCTCTCGTTGTGGATGGGGGATATATTATCAATTGAACCGCGTGACAGATTGGATCGGACACAATGGATCAGATTTTATACTCTACCGCTGCACTGGATCAGAAACAGCACCAACCACAACACGGTATCTCGATTCCCCGCGGTGGCGCGGCTGGGGTGGAATTATTGAATGTACAAAGGGTTCAAAAACCACCTTTCCCCGGACGGGGGATGCACAACCCTGTATGGAGTACCGAATAATGAATAATCCCAGCCACTATCAGCCAGGACGCAGAGGGGAACGATCGACGGCCATTCTCCAACTGCCAAGAGACGCTCTTATCGCGGAAATTGGAGTAAATGGGGGGATGGGACCCCACACTCGCCGCAAATCAGAACCCGCTTCTCCACTCCTATCTAATCCTATCTCTGGGTTTTGGGCTGCAGCTAGTCCATGGCTTGACACACTCCACTGTTTTGCGCTTGGGATGACACGGGCGAGACCAGGCTCTAATTCTAATTAGTCCATCGCGCCGTTATCTGTACCCTGCTGACAACTTACCTATCGCGAGGACTCTCAGGCCCGGGTCTGTTATCAAGGGAGCGACCCTACTATGCATTGAACCTTATCATTCGATCCTTGAGCGGCTGTTGGCTGCAGGAGCACATGATCTGAGATTTAAAATAGATAGGCAGCATGCACCCCAGGAAAGTCAATTGCTCTGGTTTGCACACCCCAGGCTAAACATTACCCATCCACGATGTCTTTCCCTCACGAGAAAGATCTCAAAATAACACCGGCCAGCGGCGCCAGCGAAGATGTCGCCGTTGGGCATGCCGATCCAATCAAGGGCGGGGAAAATGACTACGAGATCTTCAAGATTGGGGAGGGACAGGTGGATTTTCGCACCGTGAGCTGGATTCGCGCGTCTGCCATTTTCACCAAGCGTAAGCAGCGTCCCCGCTTGACGCCCCAAGGAAGTCCTGGCTAACCCGAGCCTCTCCTCACGGTAGTGCTATTCGCCACTGGCATCTTGTCCATTCCCTCGGTCATGTACGACCTGGGGGCTTTCCCCGGGGCGGTCAATCTAGTGGGTTGGAGTGCCATTAACGCCTACGGGGCCCTCATACTGGGGAAATTTCGCAACGAACACCCCCAGTGTCACTCTGTGGCTGACATGGCCCTGGTGACCGGGGGCCCGATCTTTCGAGAGATCGTAGGCTTCATGTTCATCGTCACCTACGTAATCACCGCGGCGTCCGGCATCATTGGGGTCTCTGCTGCCTTCAACGCCCTGTCTTTGCATTCGATGTGTACGGTGTACTTCTCACTGATTGCGACCGTCATCATTGCCATATTTGCCAGCGTGCGCAAGTTCTCGCACGTCGGGTGGTTGACATGGGTCGGTTTTGCTAGCATCTTGATTGCTATATTCATTATAGTGTATGTCTCTTCCTCCCTTCTCTCTCTTTTTTCTTCCTTTGTTCCCCTCCCCCCCCTTTCCCCCCTTCCCTTCTCTCTGTAAATGAATCTCCACCTACTAACCACATTCACAGCATTGGAGTCACAACCCTAGATCGTCCAGCAGCCGCACCACCAACAGGAGACTACGACCTGGGATACCACGCCATCGGCAACCCAACATTCGCAGCAGGCATCACAGCAGCAGCGACGATCTTCGTATCCAGCTCAGCATCCTCCGCATTCATTCCCGTGATCTCGGAAATGCGTAAACCAAAAGACTACCCAAAAGCCGTCTACGCAAGCATGGGCTTCGTAGCAGCCTCCTACCTCGCCTTCAGTCTGGTCATCTACCGCTGGTGCGGAAAATGGATCGCCTCGCCAGCCCTCGGCAGCGCCGGCGATACAGTCAAGCGCGTGTCCTACGGCATAGCTCTCCCAGGCCTAATCATCAGCGGCTCGCTATATGTCCACGTCGCCGCCAAGTACCTCTTCGTGCGGATGCTGCGCAACTCGCGACACCTGCAGGCAAACACACCCACGCACTGGGGGACCTGGCTAGGCTGCACAATCAGCATGTCAGCGATAGCGTTTGTCCTCGCCTGCGCTATCCCCATCTTCACGTACGTGCTCGCCCTTGTCGGCAGTCTTTGCTTCGCCCCGCTGTCGATCAGCTTGCCAGGGTGGTTGTGGCTGTGGAGTCACGGCCACTACCGCCGCGGCTGGGGCGTCCGCCAAACTGTCATTTGGGGATTACATGTGGTGCAGGTCCTGCTGGGCCTGTTCATGATGGTCGGCGGTACCTACGGGGTGATTGTGCAGATATTGGGCGCTTATGACAGCGGACGCATCGATAAGGTGTTTTCCTGCGCAGATAATAGCGGCTCTGTTTAGTCTGTATATAGATATTCACTGTGTAAATATGTATATACGTGATATTCTTGACTCGGTGTGTGGTTCAAAAGCAATTATTCATGTACTCTGTTGCATATACTAGCGACTTCCAGACACATGTATGGGTATCTTACCTAGCAGGTAGGTAGTTTGTAGTAAGGAGTAACACACCATGAGTCTTATCCCTAATTATGCAATGCGCTGCGCATGGGCGTCATAAAATTGCTAGCCCCTTGCTTGATGAGCAAGTTGTCCTACCGAACTCGTATGTGCATCACTTGGGTTTCTCTTAATCAAAATGTTCAGAGGAAGAAGAAGGAGAAAAATCTCAATCAAATTTAAAATAGTAGTCATGATCACCATTACAATTTAATATTTACAAGTACCAACTAGGCAAAGGCGAAAGGAAGAGGGGCGTATAGCAGAGGATACAGGACAGTGGAGTCATATCTCTCATGTACAAAATAAGAACAGGCCTGATATCAACAATCATGGCGTCATCTGGCATATCATAGCATATCATAACATATCGTAGCATATCATAACATATAATAGCATATCATAACATATCATAACATATCATAACATATCATAACATATCATAACATATCATAGAATAGCATAGAATAACATAGAATAGCACGGCATAACAATCATCATCATCATCACCACAACATGCATATCAACAATCCACCCTCTTATCCATTGGCATATCCCTATCCTTCCACCACTACTAAGGCTCCATTCCCCAGGAACCCAGTAGAGTAGACCCAAACCTGGAAGAGCCTAAGAGCCCTTCATTTCAACCCAAGCCATCCAGCCAGACACACTGAACCGGAAGGAAAAAAGGGTAGGATATCATATAGATCAACAACAAGAAATAGTACTCAACAAACAACCCTCAAACTCCTAATCTCCGTCCCACCCCCCACCGCGTCAAGCACCTCACACTCCCCCTCCTTACCCCCCTCCCCACCAGCCACGATAACCCCCACAGTCTCGGCACGGGAGCAGCCCTCATCACCAAAGAGCGTCACCTTGCATTTAGAGGCGCTCCTCACAGTAGAGATGTAAGCCAGGGCACCACCGTTGAGGATAGATGAGGCGCAAGGGTGTGTCCCGTTACCGGAGTAGAAGGTTGTTTCGCCGGTGCAGTGGGTGTTCTGGTACAGGGAGAGCTGCCACGCTGATGAGGTGTGTTTGTCTGCTATTTGGGAAGTTTGGGGTTGGATTTGGGTGGGGATGGCGTGGGCTGTTGGGGGGTTGGTTGTGAGGAGGAATGAGAGGAGGAGGGTGGTTGAGATGGCGGGTTTCATTTTGGGTTGGGTAGGTTGGATGGAAATGGGGGTTCTCTTGGGCTGAGAGGTTGTTTGGTGTATAGTTGGTTCTTTAGGTTGTTGAGGGACTTGGATGTAAGGAAGAAAGGTCTAAGGTTGGATCCCGAGTTCACGGTGGGTTCAGTCTGTAAAGTCTCCGAGAGTTATAAGAAACGCAGTACTACTGTACTCCGTAGAAGGTCAAATATATGTACTTCTCGGAGTTGATCAGCTAAAAACATCTGAATTTCGCTACGGGTTAAGAAAGTGTCTCGGAATACATAGGAGGCCATGGTAGGCAAGGGACCAAGGGGAACGGGACAGAGACATGTACGGATACACTGTACCCAGATACCTAACGATACTGCCCACCACAATGCTGATTTCCTGACGGGAGTGGGCGGTTCATGTACCGTGATGTCAACGCGAGGGCTCCCAAGAGAAACCATTCGACGAACCCCGTCTTTCCCCGCACGACGGACTTGTAGACTTGTGGATGAACAATGCCGTCACCGCGCTTACCCAATCATGGTCCATTGTCGAGGAATTCCGAGTTGAAGAAATCAGCAGTATTGTTCTCCGCTTCATTTGGAAGTACCAGTCCTTGGTTGAGATCGGAGTTGTGAAAGTCCAGCACTTCCGAGTAGCTAGAGCGACTCAGTTAGCATCCGTGATTCGGTTTTGGATGGCAAGATGACCAAGTATGCATACATCATGATCCTCCAAGTGTCTTTGGGGAGGTCCTGATCGTTGAATGACCAGTCGAACTTTTGGGGTGCGGTTGGTTCGTCCGTTGGATCGTGGTACGGTTCCATGTATGGGTGGTTCAAGCTGTCTGCTGCAGTGATTCTTCGATCCGGGTCGATCGTGAGGGTCTTGTTGAGGAAGTCAATCGCTGTTGAAATATAAGACGCCGATCAGTATTCACTTGCCCGCCTTTTGTTTTGCAAGTGGTAGCTTCTCTCTCTTTCTCTCTGGGCACTGCTTACCATAATCCTCTGCCTCAGGAAACAGGTCCTTCAATGATCTTGGCTCTTTACGCTCCATCATGCTCACGAGTCGCCGTGTCTAGGAATTTCCAAGTAAGCAACACTGAGACCGCTGAAACAAGCGTCTATCACACTCACGTTTCCACTGGGTATTCTTTCGATGACCTCAGGGGGCGGGTTTCCAAGGACATCGGTGATCAGATGAAACTGGTCGATATGATCTTTTCCTGGAAACAGTGGCACCCCACGGAGCATCTCCGCAAAGATACACCCAGCGCTCCAGATATCCACCTGCATTCCATATCGCTGCCACGTCAACATGATCTCCGGCGCTCGGTAGTATCGCGTGGCGACGTAGCCGGTCATCTGGGGTTCGCCGATGCGCGCCAGGCCGAAGTCGCAAATCTTCAGGTCGCAGTTCTCGTTGATGAGAAGATTGCCGGGTTTCAAGTCACGGTGCACGACGCCCGCCGAATGGAGATATTTCAGTCCGCGCTGTTGTCACTAGTTAGAACCAATCCTTTCTTTGTCTGTTTCCCACTTTTCCTGCCACTCCGCTCGACAAGACGGAGAACCGTACGAAGATCTGGTACATGAAGTACTGTGTAAACTTGCCATCAAGGGGTCTGGCTTGCAATAGTCGACCAAGATCGGTGCCCAGAAGTTCCGTTACCAGGTAACTAGGCATCCAAAGGTTAGTACCGTGCGGCTGGCCTTTATGTGATCGGTTATCCATACATGTCGTCTAACGGTGAAACGAAGACGTCGGTAATGCCGATGAGCTAGGACCTAGGGTTAGCACGTCACAATCCGTCCAACCATCAAACCTCCTCTCGCTTCATCAAAGTGAGCTACGAACATTCTCATGCCGGATTTGTTTCAGAAGCTTGACCTCTCGATACGCGCGTTTTGCAATAGCCGAGCTGTCGAATGGCTTCACCATCTTCTTGATCGCAACCGGCTGTTGGGAGATTAGGTCGTAGGCGGAACTAAAGACAAGCCCATCAGCTCACCACCATCTTCCCTTCGCTCTCTCGACACGATGAATGGGGCGGGACATACCAGACGATACCAAAGCCACCCAGACCAACTGGCTGCAAGTTCGCATACCTGGCTGGAGGTTACCCATGGTTCCTGTGTTTAAGTCTTCTGTCTTTGGAAGGCTACGAGGTGTGTCCTCAAGAGAATCGGTAGTGGTACCTGCTGGTAGACTCAAACGTCGTGCCTAGGATTTCTGTCCGGAAGAATTCCATCTTGTTGCGTGGGAGGAGGATGGGTGTGTGTTGGCGTTTGCGTGGGAGCGAGGTTCGGTGTGTGGGAGCGACAGTTGGTGAGAGGTAAGTCCGATCAGACTGGCTGAGCCGTCCGCTCGACAATGGATAACATCAAATGGTAACGTATGTAAAAAGAGAAGTAGGTAGATGGATAAAATAGACTAAAGGTATAGATTCCAGTGATGCCCTGGCAGCCCTCTAAGTCACACAAAGAAGAGCGACCCGTGATTGGCGGGATGAGATGCCATCCACCAAGTCCCAAACTCTCGCAAGAAAAGGGTCGAGTGGGTCACTCTGGCAGGACCCTGCCCACTCCTCAATGGACTTTCGCAGACTTAGAACAAATCACACTCGACTCGGTGAGTCAGGGAAGATACGTTTGGGAAATAGCTACACAATACATTCGGAAATAACATCCCTTGGTCCCCACGATATCATTGGTTCCCTCTCCAGTCTGCAACCTTAAGGTACCTACCTACCTCCAGTAGTCGCAATGATTGACAGGGGAAAATAGTATGCCCAAGGATCAGAAAAGAAGAACACAAGACGGAGGACCTGACACTAACCCCCTAATGATCATCAAGCAAGTTTGGCTGTACCCGTGGGGCTTCCATGTCTGCCGAGTTGCCATCTGGAATCCAACCATGGCGGCCACGGCTAGCCAAATTTCTCGAATCTTCTAGAACATCGCAGCCACCGGCCAGTACTTGCGATCTAGATGAAAATGACGAAGGCAGCGGGTGTGTCGCCATTCTTGATGGCAAGGCATCATGTTCCTTGGCCCCACCATTCGCAAAGGCCCGATTCCCGTCGACCGCTGCCCGTTGGAGGGCATGAGCTGACCACCCGAAACTGTCCTCTGGGCTTGCGTAGTCCTGGATGGGTACAATGGCAGAACTCTGCGGACAGTCACAGGCACAATCATGGACTCGGGCACAGGGTTCCTCGCAACGATGCCCGCACTGCATCTGTCGATTGCACGTCTCCATACATGACACCATATGGTGGGGAAAGCTGCGGGATCGAAATCAGCTTCGACACCGTATGATATGATTGGAATCTTTATCCAGAATAGCGCTCACCTGTGACAGAGTAAGGTGCACTTATGTTTACAGTCCAATGTCTCATCGCACGGAAGCTCACAACCACCATTATTTTTGGTCCACTGAGACGGGTCTTCGTGTGTAATATGTTAGCATAGCCATGAAAAGGTGCGCAAGGAACGGACCTCTTATCAATACCGGGTTTCCGTGCTTGATACATCGCAGGGGCAGATGATCCCCCAAACGCCCTTCTGGGCTTTCGTTCCTCAAAATGGAGATAACTTGTTCCCATAAAGGACTCGCCGCGCTCAGCTTTTTTGCGTTTCCAAAGATGTAAAAACCACATCGGGCTCGAGAAAGTGCCACGCAGACTCGGTTCTCGACGGACAAGAAGCCAATCTTCGTCCCGCTTCGGACCAACGAGAGGATCACAATATCGTTCTCCTCTCCTTGGTACGAATCGACTGTCACGACATTCACATACTCGCCTTGGAGATAGGAGTGACTTCTCAAGAGCCTCAGCAGTTTTTTCCTCTGTCCATTGTAAAAGGTTAAGACGGTGATTCTATTCACCTGGACCCCATTGAATACAAGGTAGACGAAGAAGCCTACAATCATCTCCGCTTCCTTTTCGTTATATTTGGATGAAAAGCTGTCACTATACTCTGGCCAGTTGTGCGAGAATAAGAATGACCGGCAATCCCCCATTCCGGGGACCTTTGGACGCAGCTGCGCCGACTGGTGGTCCTCCAATGTGCCGTAAATGGGATGCAGCAGTCGACGGATCTCTGGTGCCATTCGCCTTTGCTGACGGAGCGTGACATAGTCGATGCCATTAGTAACCAGCCGTTCAAACATCGATGTGTCAAGGAAAAAGGGCTCTTTGGCAAGCTCGTCTACCGAACAATGCCCTTTCAGTTGCTGATGGTCACCAACCAGGATCAGATGCTGGAGCGAATCAAAACAGGCAGACACGATTGGAGCCTCGATGACTTCAGCGGCCTCTTCGATCAGGACGACCCGAGGATTCAAGCTCGATACGAGACCTCTGTATTTGCTCAGTCCGGTGGCGGTCATCCCAATGATCTTCGCATGTCGGAGCGTGTTGTTGTCCCACTCCCACTTGCCGATTTGAAGTTTTCTGCAATTTGCATGGTAGAGGGACGCCATTCTGCGAAGTTCGTATAGTATCTTGCGTTTTGCCAAATTCCGCATCACATTGTAAACGGAGCCACGCGCTTTGGCAGGGATACTCCACAAATCCGGGTTTTTCATGAACTCCAATAGCGTAGTATTGGAGATAGAGGAGGTATCTTGACCGTACACCCCTTCTCGAAGGGGTATATAGTCACCTCGTAAGGTCTCATAGTCATCGTCTTCGAGCCCCTGCTCCGCCTCCAATTCTTTGAGTTGCTCGTATTCGAGATCTATCTCGTCCTCCGCAAAACCGAAGTTTTCCGCGGTATAATTTACTTTGAATCTGGCGGCCTTCTCACCTAGCCAGGTGATCAAGGGATCAGTGTCCTCGTCGTCTTCGGCGCGTACCCAACCCTTGGCGCCTTTCGCCAGCTTATCGCATTGTTCCTGCGTCAATAAACCATGCCTGAGGAAAAAAGACGCTGGAAACGGATTGTCAAGGCTACCAAGATTGAAATCCTGCAAATGCTCTCGGATCAGTCGACTCAGGTTCTTATGCGTCATTGAGGCCGACCCAAGGACACTTCCTCGAATTGTCGTTTCCGGTTTGCTTTTTTTGACATTGAACAGAGTGCGCTTCTTGATTTCCGGATCGCCGCTTCTGCCGCCCAAGCGGATGAAATCCTTTTCAAATGATGATATGTGCCTCAGGAGCTGGTCCAACGCATGGTTGGTCTGAGAAGAGAGGATTATGGGAGGATCGCCGGGATTCATATTAGAGAGCAATAATTTCAGCGCGACAACTGATATGTATGTCTTCCCAGTCCCTGGAGGGCCATGAATGATTGCCAGACTTTTGGTGAGAATTTGCTCCAAAGCCTTCCTTTGCGTAAGGTCCAAATCTTCTATGGGCAGCGCAGGGAACCAGTCCAGGATCTGGTCTTTTTGTTCGCCACCAATTGTTCCATCACCAGTTGTTTCAGTGGCGAGGCGGTCATTAACCGTTCTTTCGTTCTTTATATGCTCAGGGGTGTCGATATCCGGGTCCAAGAAACAGATATGCTCTGCTAGGGGAAACCTGTTATAGGGCAATGATCAGTCTTAAGGAACACGGGTAGCAGAGAAATGAACTGACTTTGACTGGCTCAGTTTTTGAAGGGCCGTCATGGTGTGTCTCGCAGACTCGTAGTACCCCGTCTTAGCCTCGACCATAACCCACTCTGCCTGGGGATCAAACACCGTGTCTTGGGGGCGGGCGAAAAAAATATCAATCTGTGGAGGCTCTTGCTTCACCCCTTCCAAAGGTCTGGCTGCGACCACGGCGATAATACATTCATTGCGAAAAGAGTCTTTTGCAGGAGACAGCGCAACGATTGATCCGGTAATGAGCCGTTTCGAATACTCCCAGATAATTTTCTTGCCAGATCGGCCTGCGGAGAACTGAACTCTAGCTGCGAGGCCCCTCTTTGCGAGTGTGATTCCAATAATGTGGACCTGTCATAAGCATTTGTGGTTAGCAAGAAAGAACAGCGCCTGGTCGGCATGAGGACGGTGACAACCTTTTCGTAGATCGCCACGACGGGGGAGTCCATCATGCGGGGGTCCTCTCTGAAATATGCCACTGCATCTCTGAGTGGCGCCACAGAGTCTTCCCTCAAAAGCTCGTAGTGGGCTTTCAGGTATGCCTCTTTAGACTCCCATGGGCCGATGATCTTATTTGGTCCCAACATCACATCATCCTCATCGGTATTGTTGGCCATGACTTCCTCTGGAGATGGAACTTCTGGCTTGGATAGCCACGGTTCGGCGCCATCGGGGACAGTCTGGTTGAAGTATGCTCTCACATCTTGGTTGACCGGTACAGAAGATGTGAGCTTGAGTATTTCCATATGCCCCTCAATGGTCTGGGAGTAGTGCAGCTGGGGTTTATTTTCCTGGTCCATGATGGCACTGGATACTGAGTGAGTAGTGCCTCATGTAGTACTCGTGGGCTCACGATGAAATTTAGCAGAGGGAGAAAAAGGAGAGGTAAAAGGTAAGAGAGACTGCGAAGGAGAGAGGAACAAAGGAGCAGAATGGATGTCTGCCTGAGTATCACTCAGAAAATACCTTACGATTTATCAGGTCTCAGTGAAGTACAACAAGCAAATCAGATGATCAGTTTCTGTGGTTTTGCTCTAGAGATCAGTCAGGTAAATGGTAAAAGCTCAACATTCCATCTCATCTTATACTCTCAAGCCATGCATATATTTCATTCAATCCAACTGTCATTGTAAGTTTGACATCTTCTCTTTCAACAATCAAAAAAAACAGTATATCTATCACTCATTGATGTCCCTGACCTGCGACAACCCGTCCTGTTCGTTTGTTGAGATTGCTACATTGCTAGCAGACAAAAGCCTGTCAGTAACACCGAGTATTCTGAGCCATTAAGCCATACACTTTTTACAAGGAATATAGTGATATACAATCATTCCATCCATGACCAGTGAGTGAATGATGCTGAGGAATGAATCTATATACTTCAGTGACCACGATCTAACCCCTTTCGGATGGTCCATGGTGCCTCAGGCATAAAGGAACGTGACCGGCCCAATCAAACCAATCAAACCAAGCAAACAGGCCCACTCACGGCCATCGCGGGCATTGAACATGCGGGCGGAAGTCAAGATGGATGATTCTCCTCCATGCTTCTTTCGATCCCCTTCTCCCTAATCCCCACTTTCTTCTCTCTTTGTGTCATTCTGGGTCGAGTCGCTGCATGGATCTCCCTAAGCATGTACCACTGAATCTCCCATCTTTCCTCCATCATCACTGAGAGGGGCGATCGCGCATCGGACGGCGTCCGAGTCGCCATAAGCTGTCGCTATCGATAAATTCGAAAACCGTCGCGCATATATACCCTACATCAATTGAAACAGATCAATCAATTGTCAACAGAATGGAAGAGGATGACGATCGCGATCTTGCTGGTGAGTCATCCTGTATGTTTCGATTCCGCACAACGTGATGCTAAGACTCAATTCCTAGGCTCGCAAGATGGAAGCTCGGATAATGAAATGGACGACGCGCTTCGAGACGCTGACGACGGGGTGAACGATAATGAGCCCGATGTTGACGCGGATGGAGACCAGGATGCAGACAGTCAGTCGAATGCGAGCCATGCCTCTGACAATGCTCCTCAGCCCAACCCCGACGTGAGGATGACCCCCCCTGGGGCCGCGACGGCACCCACTCCTATATCCGCCTTCCATCCCAGCGTGCGCCCCGAGTGTCTCACCGCCTCTACCTACGATATCGTTCCAACGACGGCTGCGCCTCACAGTACTTCAATCAATGCTATAACCGCGACGGCGGATATGAGATGGGTGTTCAGCGGAGGCTCGGATGGATACGTGCGGAAATTCAACTGGGTGGATTCGATCAATGGCAAATTGATGTTGACGGTAGCGCAACGGCACCCGTTCGTGGATAGTGTTGTCAAAGCCGGATCCCTAATGACATACTGGGAGAGCATGGATAGCAACCATATATCCCCCGTCTACTCATTGGCCAGCCATAGCGAAGGACTGTGGCTCTTGTCGGGCTTGGAGTCCGGGACCATTCGACTACAATCGGTTCGCCACGAGGAGGGAAGGGAGATCGCTCTTCTGCAAAAGCACAAGTCGGCTGTGTCGGTGTTGAATCTGACATCCGACGAAAAGTCAGTCCTCTCCGGAAGCTGGGATAAACGGGTCTTCGATTGGGACCTGAACACGGGGCAGACGAGGCGCACGTTCGGGGCCAGCGCGGGGCAAATATCCGCCCTTGAAATCCGGCCAGAGTCCAGTCTCCCGGTCCCCAGAGACACGACCGACCTCCCTCAGACCAACGGCACCTTTTCTTCCAACAACCAAGCCAGTGGCGGCGCCGACAGTTTCAGTTTCATGGACACCTCCAACGACCAGGGCGAAATGGGCGACGCAAACCCGCAGGCGGGCTCGCCAGCAGACTCGCTATTCGGGGGAGCCGATTCATTATTTGGCGATGGGGATGGAAACGGCGGCGAAGGTGCAGGAGCATCGACCAATGCATTCGGCATAGACGAGGATGACGAAATTGGGAAAGCTCTCGCCAACGATGCCCTCCCAGACGCTGACGCCCAGGGTGAGCCGGACGAACCGATGGGAGAACAACAACAAAACGGCATTGCACAACCCCAGCCTGCTGCACCTGCAAACGACACAATAAACCCCGAAGCAAACGCCCCCAACACAACATCGCAACAGCCACAGGGCTCAGATCTTCCAGACGGGTCCTCCCAGCCGGCAGTTAACGGACTTCCCCACGCGGAAGAACTCGAACCATCCTCACAAGGCCAGGACTTCCCCCTACCAACACAGTCGGAGGCCAACATCGGTCCCGACAACATTTTCCTCGCGGCCTCCATCGACGGTACAGTCCGGGTCTGGGACCGACGACTGCAAGACCCCGTCGCTCGGATCATATCGCGCAATTCGCCCCCATGGTGCATGAACGCGTGCTGGTCGCCAGACGGCAACAACATCTACGTCGGCCGGCGCACAGGCACAGTCGAGGAATTCAGTCTCCACAAGGGCCTGCGTGATCCGGAGCGCATCTTCAAGTTTCCTCAGGGGAGTGGCCCAGTGACGGCACTCAGAGCGATGCCCAACGGGCGACACATTGTTTGGTAGGTCCCTCCCTCTACACCCAAATTCACTTATCCGATTCTACACACCATAATGATGATTGATTGCTAACACAAACCAGCGCATCCCACGACATCCTCCGCCTCTACGATCTCAAACACGATCAAGTTACTCGGCACTCGACCGTCCCCTTCCTCATCATCCCGGGCCACCGCACAGGCACCGTCTCCCAGCTATACCTCGACCCCGCATGCCGGTTCATGCTCTCCACGAGCGGTAATCGCGGCTGGGAGGGTAGCACGACTGAAGTTCTCCTGGGATATGAGATTGGTGTGCCGCGGTCGTAGCAGCGTCTCGTACACACTATGCTAGGATGAAGCGACACCACTCCCACCTTTGCGGACTGGACATTCTGTCTCTGGCCGGCTTACTCTTCTCATATACTCATCAATCAAACAATAAAAAAATGATGGCTGCGTGTGTTCACGGGGGATTGAGCATTCCAGTGCAGTCATTCTAATCTTCATCATGGTTGGCAGTAGCGTTATATCCTTAAAATTTCCCTCTGCCCCCATTCTCCCCCCATGCCGCCACTGCGCTGCTTCTGCTCTTTGTTGGCCAATACCACCCTAGCTAAGGTATCTAGACGGACGGTTAACGAATTACATACCTACATATCTATCTACCAACCTCCTTATCTTGAGTCTCCAAGGCAAATACTAGTTTAGAAGAACAAAGCTCAAATCCTAATACAGTAAAATGGCATCACCTATTTTCATCCACATTTATATATATAACATCATGATAGTCATCATCATCTCCCAAACCAATAACTCCATATATGCATCACGCCACGAAATCAAAGAAGTCGATCAACCAAACTATAAATCATAATCATCATCATCATCATCATCACGATAAGCCCCATCCAAATCCAACCCCTCACATACCTCAGCCTGTTGCGCCCTCCACAGGCCAAACAGCGGATTATCCGCCCAGCGGACGTGCCCATCATCATCACGCTCAAAATACACATACCCAGGCTGGGTAGCAGGGTCAGCGGCCGCGGCGGCCCAAGGGCCCGCAACGAGGGAGCCGAAACCCGGGAGTGCAACGTTGGGAACGTGGCCGCGGGCTTCGACGTTACCGGCTGCTATATTGTTGACCGTCACAAGGTAGACGGGAGGGAGGGTGGCGTCGCGGTCTGCACGGAGGGGCATAGGGATCCAGGCCTCGTTGTTGTAGGAGTCCGGGCGAGATTTGTCATGGCGGAGGGGGAGGGGGCGGTCGAGGAGGACGGCGTCTAGCTTTGCAGTATCGAGGACTAGCCCTGGTGTTTGCAGGTAGAGCACGCTATCGTAGTTCATGAACTGGATCTGGCCGAGCCGCATGAGTATCGTGTCGGTGGAGGAGTAGCCTTTTGAGGTAGCTGCTGTCATGTCGATGGGGAGGAGCCAGATGCCGTATGTGAGGCTGGCGGAGCGGAGCATGGAGAGGGCCGTGGAGACGGGTTTGGACTGCTGGTGGGCTTGGTCTTCCCATTCTTGGGGGTACATGAAGAGGCGGTCTTGGATGGCGGTGTTGTTTGTGGAGAGGGTTTTGAAGAAGAGGATGGCGGAGCAGATGTCGGAGGGGTCGGGGGTAGAGAGGAGCTGAAGGTAGGCGTAGTTGCCTGTGGAGGGAGGTGTGTTGTCTTGTTGATACTCGTCTTGTTGGTCGGAGGGTGTTCCTGGGAGGACGACGCCTCGCTCGAGGAGCGGTGATGATCGCTTGAAGGGTGATCTCGGCGACCCGTGTTCGGATAGAGGGTCGGGCGGACGCAGCGCATGCTGGATGCTGCGAACCGACTGCTGTTGAAGTATGTACCCGGAGAGAAAGAGGAGGATAGTGAATGTGCAGATGATCCCCGTGGAGAGGATGACTGAGACGGTGGAGGAGGTGAGGAGGACCATGGTCACGATTCCACCATTTGTCTCTGAGGAATGTACTGTCAAACACGTATATGGATCACCAGGGTCAATTGACGTGGAATGCGCCTTATCTGCGATGGAGATGCGAAGATGTGATGTGGATGCAGATCCACCAATCCAGAAGATTGAAAGGAAGATCGGATGTTTATCCCCGCGGTTGTCAGTGCGATTATCGATAAGGCTGGCTTGGCATCGCACCAGCAATCTTTCTTTTCCACCTCCACACCTTCACGACAACTCCACTCCTCACCCTCAACCAACGACCCCAACCAGAACCCCCAAGAAGAAGAAAGTCAAGAAGAGGAGGGAAACAGATCAACAGAAGCAACAAAAAGATTAATAAGAATGACAACTCACCGCGCCGACGCCAGCACCTTCCTCGACAACCGCGGCTACTCAGGCCCCCTCGTCCGCGGCGTCAACCCAGCCACGCTCTTCGAAAAAGCCGTCCGCGACCGCATCACCGAATCCTACTACTGGAAAGAACAATGTTTCGGGCTTAACGCCGCCACACTCTGCGACCGCGCAGTGGAGCTCACCGCAGTGGGCGGCACATACGGGGTATCCGAGAAGCCGACGCCCTTCCTCTGCCTCGCCTTCAAGCTCCTACAACTAAACCCGACGCGGGACATCATCCTGGAATACCTCAACTTCAGCGACCCGGGCAGCGACAACGAGGACCCCACGGAGGCGGATAGCGCAGCGGTGCAGCAGGCGCGCGGCGACTTCAAGTACCTGCGGGCGCTGGCGGCGTTCTACGTGCGGCTGACGTTCGACGCGGTGGATGTGTATCGGACGCTGGAGCCGCTGCTGCTGGATTATCGGAAGTTGAAGCGGAGGGTGCGCGACTCGGTGGTGCTCACTTATATGGATCAGTTTGTGGATGACTTGCTTACGAAGGACCGCATGTGTGGTACGAGTTTGTGGAAGTTGCCGTCGAGGCAGCAGTTGGAGGATTTGGATTTGTTGGATGAGAGGGTGAGCCCGTTGGCGGAGGAGTTGGAGGAGATGGATAGGGAGAGCGAGGAGGGGGAGGGTGAGGGTGAGAGCGAGGAGGGTGAGACGCGGTCTGATGGTCATGACTGAGGCATTTGCGGTTGTGGTTCGTTGAATGAACCAGTGGCTGTATACCGTGCTGTATACTGTCGCCATCTATTGCCAACACCGACTCTCCGGACCAATTCCCACAACGGGTATTTCGTCGCGCTCTACGCGAGGACACGCCGTGTCAAAGCTTATACCGCCGACTGGCAATACCAGCGCCGGTTTTTGACTCACTTGGCACGGCTTTGACCATGTCGAATGAACCTGGCAGGTTGTGAGTTGGAACAATCTCCGTCAAGTGGAACAACAGGCTATTCGCAGGAGGGGTTCAATATATCAGGCTACTGTTGAACATCAATCGATGGGCCATGCGCCCATATAAGTCAATCACCATATCATGAACAATATAAGAAATACCGCTGAAGAACAATCTGTAAAGACAACATCCCACCCAGCAAGTTGAAAATACAGATAAAGAGAAAGATCAAAACCCCTGCTTCCCCCTCCACTTCTCCACCCACCCCCTAAACCAAGGACTCTCATCCAAAGTAGCAACCCTCCACCCCCCATCCACCACCCCGTCCCCCACCTGCTCCGCCGCCCACTTCTCCAAAGCCGGCAAAACCACATGCTCCACATGCCACGTACTCTTATAAACCATCAGATCCCTCTTCCCCTCCTTCAGAACCGTCGACAAAAGCGCCGGCACACCCGGTTCGTCGCGGAACTCGGACACAGGGGTGAAGACCGCCTTGAAGTTGAACACGATGCCCGCTGAGAGCGGCAGCCGGCGGAGCGTCTGCCAATCGACACGTAGATGGCAGTCTCCAAGGCGGAGGTTTGGGTCCTGCGTGTGGCGGATGGCTTCGTGCGGGTCGCCGGGGGGCATGTAGAGGGGTTGGTTGATTTCGAGGCCCCAGGAGCCGCGCTGGATGGGCTTTTCGGTGGGCATTTTGGTGAAGAATCTATGATGTGATGCGTTAATTTGGGGTTATCTTTCCAAGCTAAGGGTTGTTTTTGTGATGATGGCGATGATGGTGATAGTGATGGTGATAGAACATACCGATCCATAGAAAACTGCATCTTCTCCCTATAATCCGGAATAGGGGCATGAATCTCATGCAACTGCAACCCAATCTTAGTCCCAATATTCCACCCCAGCGCGGAGCAAATGACACCCGCTCGGAGGAAGTAAAAGCCCGTTTTTTCATCGCGCATCATGATGGCGAAATCCTCAGGGATATTCTGGATCAAGATCTCAAGGGGATTCTTGGATCTGACATCCACTTCCGTGCCGAGAATACGGTTATGAAAGATCCGATTGTCTCCCAGAGAGAAGTACTTCGGATACCGCGCGCACACAAATTGCAGTACCATCTCCATCAGCTCTTTACAGGCTAGTTCCGAGCCAGGGAGGTAGCCCACGACGGCGGTGCCGTATTTGGCGTAGAGGTCGTTGCGCTGTGCGATGCGCGACTTGTAGGTGTTTTCGAGCTCGATCCACCAGTCGGTTTCGAGCTTTGTTAGGGCTGTGGGTAGGGCAGGGTCAATCAATGCTGAGCAATTATATTGTAGGGGGGGCCAGGTAAGAAGCCAGGCGCTGGGACTTACACATCGTCTGATGATAAGACCATCGAAACGGGCGATACGGCCTCGGAAGGGCCTTTTCAATATCGAACCCATCGTATGCCTGCGGAAGGGGCACCCCGCTGAGCTGTGCATAGTCCGGGAAATCGCCCAGTGCCTTGATCTCGCCGACGGAGAAGCCCGTCGGGGTGAATCGATCGTCGGCACAGGAGCGGTAGTCCGCGTCCATTGGGATCAGACGGCGCTGAACGTCTTCCTCGTTGACTTTCTTGTAAATTGGGGCCGTCTTTGGCAGGGTGGCGAGGACTTCTCGACGTTGAGGAGGAAGAGCGGTTGTATAGCTGGTGGACGAGGCAGGACTAGTAGATGGGGTTTTGTCTCTGGACGGTGTCTCGCTGAATGAGAGTCTACGATGGTGTAGTTTGAACCACGGTGCGAAATGCTTCCTCGTGGGATGTCCCAAGACAAGCCATACCCCTACCAGTGAGACCAGGACGAGACCCAGCACGCGCAGGTTGTCCAATCCAGGAAACTCATCCATGATGGTCTGAATCCATGCACACAACGTGGGCACATTCAACCTGATTTCATCAAGAGAACGCAACTCAACAAGACGGTAGAATGACTAGAGTCAAGAATGAAAAGAAAAAAGCGTGATAGAAGAACCAAATCAAACCAGAGAAGAGATCGATTTACCCTCGCATCAATTATCAAAGAGCACACCCCACGGCAAGTAAAACGGCTCCCAAACCCTACATATACACCCAAGCCAGGATCAACTCACCCAAACCGGTGCGGAGACGCAGATCGACGATAAGAGGCCTCCCCCGGGGTAGCAGCCATCAATGCGACTTCATTCGCTCAATCATACAGTGACTCCAACACCCCGCAGACTCTCATAACTAGCCCAGTTAAGCAAGCGCACTGATGACAGCACCCAAAACAGCCATACAGATTGTTAATTTGTCGGTAGCCTATGTTTGGGTCTTATCGGGAGGCGATGCAAGGTTTTGCGCGACGTGAGGCAGACAGACACAGACAGGGTGGTGGGGAGCAAGGACAAACACGTACGTATGCGGCGCTGTTCCCTCTCCTTATGTCTCACAAGGCTGTTTTGGACGATGTTGGCTACCCCTAACCACAGCTGTCTTTGGGTGTGGTAGTTCCGCGAGCTGTGGGGACTGGGAAGTGAAGGCTTGTCTTGCCACTGCGTCGATCGATCGATATGGATAATGATAGATGATTAGATAGACAGATAGATAGATAGTATTGACCCGAGACGTGATAATGCAGCGAGGGGACTGGTTGACTGAAACGGTATAGAGTCGACATCTCCGCACTTCCGAAAAAGGCAAAACTGTCCTGCGACTCGATAAGAACGTCATGTGCTGGACACTAGACGACATTATAACCCACTGATAGACAGGAATCCTCTATCCTGGCGCTGTCAATCTATAACCAGGACATTGCTACATTTCATTATGTATAGGGAAAGAAGGCTGCTGACGAGTTAGTCGGGCGAGTAGGTATCAATTAGTTGCTGCGCAATATGTATGTACTTCAGCTTGTAATAAGTATAAGACTCCACATGGTGATTGATGTACACAATAAGATTGACCCAAGAGCAAATAGAAAGAAATGTAGACGGAACGCCTCGTGAAGCCGATGAATGTTGATGTCAAAGTAGCCTAGGGATGTAATGTAGTAGAGCTACCACACCCGTGGGAAAGGTCGGGTTTGTGTCATTTTCTAGTTCTTCTTCCCTTTTCCCTGGTTTCCCTTTTTTTCTTCTGTTTTTCTTTTTTTTTTCTTCTTGTTCTCTGCTTGTTTCTCTTCTTGTTTCTCTTCTTGTTGTAATGATTTCTGTCTTCTTCTGTGGTCTTCTGGTGGGTGGTGGTTCCTGGTCTTCTGTGTAATACCCCGGAATGCATTGCGTGACAACTTCATTGAATGCCTCGAGGATCCCTGACCCCGGACCCCGGACCCATTCTACCACCGATCAAATGGCGCGAAGTAGTGGAATAAGGATTATGTGAAATTGGGGTATCATAACACCGCTGTTATCGCTGAAATGCGTAAAATCGAGACGACATAGGAGAGCTGCAAGGCACGAAAAGAGATAAATAAACAGTAAAATTGTGTTCGACGGTTAATCAGGATTCGTGAGCTAGATATAGCAGGTCAGAATTGAAACCCAAACGTTAACTTGGCGGGGGAGGACACAAGCTTACCCGTAACACTGGTCGAGTGTAGTCCTCGTTATCCTGGAGGGAGACGCTGCTATTTCGGCGACCAGCGGGCCAGATCACCGTGTCCGTCTTCATGCGGTTGTCGGTGAACGTCCGCTGGGGGTTGGTCGACGAAGCGCCTGACAGGGTATGGCTGTGTCCGTCCGAGAACATGCCCTTCATCATGCTCATCTGCGAGCCCTTGCTGTTGCGTCCGTCGAGCAGGACATTCTGCACGCTCGGATCAGGGCTGGCGGAGCGTTGACGGCGTCTCCAGCAGAGCATGATGATGAGGGCACCGATGACCGCTAATCCACCGATCGCACCGATGACCACTCCAGCGATCGCGCCACCACTGAGGCCGGACCCGCTATCTTTCTTTTCGGACACCTCATTGGCATCGGCGCTCGACGTCCCGGTGGGCCCGACGGTGATGGTTGTCGGCTCTCCGGAAATGGTTTCCACAGACGTACCAGCGGTAGTTTTCGTGTCGGATGTTGTCTCGGACGAGGACTAGAGGAGGGTCAGTCTCATGAAAGGTCTGATGGAAGAGAAGGTTCGGTACGCACCGACGATTCGGTTGACGTGGCCGACGACGGGGCCGTGGCGGTGCCCGAGGGCGCATGGTTTGATAATTCGATGTAGGCAAAGAGCCCCTTGGACGCATCTCCGCAGTCGTCATCCGGGAACCCGGGGCATGAAACCGCGCAATCTTTGTCATCGGTTTCTGTCGCCTTGTTGGGAGCAATATTCGAGCACCAGCACTTTTTGCCCTGCAAAATGCCAAAAGCGAAATCATCCTCGCAGTGCTTTTGACAGTTTCCCAGTGACTGGAACGTGCTGAAATCTGGCAGCGAAGGAGTCAGCCAAGGTCGCGCGGGTCGATCGCGGAAGGGAGAAGGGGCATACTTGGTTTGTTGTCGGCACCCGTGTTGACGTTCGCGCAAGACGCCGAGGCAGGGCCGGTGAACAACGCCAGCACCGAGAAAATCAGACCCAGCTGCATGACATACGGTACGGCGGCCGTTCCTCTCCGGCGAGTGCTGGGTGCCGTCTTGCGCTCCATCTCTACCCTCTCCAGCTTAGATCGATTTGGCTACCACTCGTCTCCACCCTCGATCTCGAGAATCTCCGGGTGCACCAGAATTGACCGACTCCGACCCAGATATACGGTCGGCCCGAACGGGATCAGTAAATGGGATAGTTGCAGATGGCCAGGACAAATTCAACCTGGGTCACAACCATCTATGAGACCATTCACCCTAGATCCGGCCCAAACTATGACGACAGTTGATAGTCGGCCACGGGCGTCCCACGGAAGATCTTTCCAAATTTTGAGGGATGGGAGTCACTGGCTGGTGCCGATCAGCGATGACCCAACAACACCAGTCGGAGGACCGGGGGGTGTAGGAACTTGACGTACCGGTGAAATATGTAGGCCGAGTGAAGGTTTCCCAGTCCTGATTTCCAGTCCTGATGTAAAGTAAACCGGAGGGGTGGGGAAAAAAACGAAAACGATCAAGCGAGGAAAGGAAAATCGACCAAATGATACGGTCTATTGCGGATGGATGCACAGAGCGAGCTGGGGTTACAGAGTGCGGAAGGAAGCACAAGGCCGAGGCAGAGCAACGATCAGAGGGATATCAGCATCCTCAAGAATCATTGGTTGGGTGGGAGAGTTGAGTGAATCGGTGACCTCGGGCCTGATAAGCCAATATCAGGAGTTGGGGCCGATGAGGAGGACGGAGAAATGGCGACCAGGGAGGAGGATAGAATTGTAGATAGATAGAGATACCAAGGGAGGAGGAAGAGAGGAAAGAGACGAGGGATCAGGAAGCGTGTGAAGATGGAGAATGCTGGGGACTAGAGGGGAAAAAATAATAAAAAATGAGAAATGAATATTATTATTATTATTATAATTTCGATACGTTCGGTAATCCGACACAAGAATGAGAGAGAGGATCAGAATTAAGAATGATCACAATAAAGAAGGCTAAGATGTGGAAGGATTTGGCTTAAACCTGCTCGGGCTTAGTCTGTATCCGATATATTTACTCCTAGTATAATATTTTACACCTACTCATTTGTATACCTACTCCGTATCTCTAAAGGACTCGACCGATTTCTGATTATCTTCATAATAATTATCGTTCACGATGGGAATCATCTCTTGTCTCACACTGGAATAATCCGTCGTACTTCAGTGTGGATTATATTATTACCTTGGTTACCTACTAATATGTACATGTACAGATGTAGTATGTATGCACGCTGTATGTACGCCGTATGTACGGATGGATGGATATCTTCTCCGACTAGTACCAAAGAGGAGTTCAGTCTCCAGAATGTCTGGAAATCAATCAGCTCAAGGAAATGGAAATGAAGAGACCGAACAGGAGACCCCAAACAGAACAGACACTCCCCGCTGCAGGGTGGAGAGTTGGATCCATGACTTCCCACCGTCTTGGCTGGGTATGACTATCCATACCTAAACCAGACAACCACCACCTTACTACGGACGAGGCAAGAAAAGATCCCTTCAAGGGATAAAACACGATCGTTAGAAAGTGGAAGGATAAAGGTGGACACTGGAATCCCTGACAAATCAGCCACCATTCATCTGGATTGCGGCTGGAATTCCATCTTTGATGGGTGATTCGAGATGATCTGTCCGGAGTACTCCGTCTTCTGTCGGGTACTGGTATCTTCGGATCCCTGGTCGAGAACCAGATCGAGTCGATACTCTAATCCGAATTAAAGTAGGATTTTCATTCAAATATAAATATATATATATAATATATTAAATTTATAACAGAATACATCAAGAAGTATATAAAAAGAATTATGATTATTAAAATGGATATATATAGATAAATATCAATCAGAATATCTAGATATCCAGATAAAAATAAATCAAAATCAATAGCCCCAGAAGATAATTTGGACTCACCTTTGATATGCTATACAAGAATCCATCTTCACTCGGTATATACAAGTCCCTATCAAGATATTTCTCTTGGAGTACCAGGTAATATCCTCAAGAAACAACTCATCCCTGTTCACACACATCACACCCGATTGACCGCGTCACTTGGTCTGACAGAGACACACGTAGCGCATCCTATTATTATATTATATTATTTACCATAGATCGACATAACCACTCGGGAACGGCAGAGATACCCGAGCAACTCCAAAACAGAGATCGATTTTCGATGATTGGTCATACCCTAGAGGATCAATACATTGAATGATCCTTGTCTTACCTGGTAATAATTCTTCCATTACCTCCCTTACCATAGGTACCGACGACTAGACCTCTTACCAAAGAAGACACTCGCCACCGCACAGGGCAAAACTGACCCGGGTGGAGATTGAGACTCGGCTCGGCACAGCAAGGAGCGGTCCAGATGCCTGGATGTGTGTGAGATTGATTATCTAGCCATGTTTTTCCTGGTACTCTGGTGGGTATTATTCTTCTTCTTTTGATTATTGTTGTTCTTTCCGACCGGAGATAGATCGGTGAGCCTGGTTTCAGCCCGCCTCATCCGCCCACGTATCCAAGGTTAACTAACGGCACGGAAAGGTGTCCACGACAAATCATTTGGGTCGGTCCCTCGACAGCTTCCATGGTACGATAAACCCAATCAAATCCTGGCCATCATCCTGTTTTCCTTTCTGTTTCTTCCCTGGATTTCCTTTCCTTTTGATATATGTCCTGTTCGCTTTTCCCTGGTGAGTGTCACTTCAACACGCTGGCAACCAACTTGACGTCATGTCAAACTCATATTGGTGTCGTCATGGACAATACTGTCCAATACTGGACAGGAGTCGCTCCGATCAATTGTCGTGGTCGACTCTAGGCCTTAATCGAATGAGCGATACAGAAGCCAGGTCGCAGGCAACAATCCACACGAACAGCAAGATGTCCGAGTATCACCTCCGGCTAGAGAGGTGATTCCATGATCGGCACTAACTAGCACACTCTCCGGGTGATGCGATCCGTCGGCAGCAAACATCATCGTGGCTGGTATCTCAGTAGTTGTTACTATCCTGTCGGTTCACTCCGTCTCCAGATCCCCGTCGAAGTTCAACACCATCCAATCAATCGGTCTTTACCCCGTTTCCATGGCGTCTGATGGAGTACCTCATAATAAATAACGTCCAGATGACGGATTTCTGTACCACCACGCCAGATAACGCAACCCAACGGTCGCATGGCATGTCATTCTCGGACCCTGCCGGAGGGGTACTGCATTGGTTGAACTTTGATCCAAAGTACTTAAACAACTCGGTCGAATCGATCGCTCTTCCAGTCCCGGTCGCTCGCTTCGATTCCCTCCCCGGGACGCGTGAAGCGAAAGTCCCACCAACGGCAATTGTCGAGTCGAGTCGAGCTAACAAGGAGACGGTGTCGACGCTAGCGACCATTGTCTGTACGACGCGGGGATGATCATCCATTGACATTCGACTTGATAAGAAAGCCAACCCCGCCTTTTAGTGGCTTTCCCTCCATACGGCCTCGAGGCGGGCAACCAACAAGATTGTCTTCTCCCATCCAAGGGCCACTGTTTCGGAAAGTTAATCGGCGACCGTCATGGTAGATGTCGATTGGTCGGAGGTCTGGGCGCACACTCCTATCTACCTCGTAGAGACACTGGATTACAGGTGAGAATGTCCTCACTTGCATTTAATGAGAGAATGGAGGGGTTGAAGGATACATACCTCACCGTATTAGACATTCCTGTCGGCGCTGCCAGTGCCGAGGAATGTCTCGCCGTACTGCCTCCAATACAGTACACAGTATAGCCAGTATATCAGAATCCACGAGGTAAATGGCTGGCCCGCCAACTTCAAAGCCAACCAACGAAACCCAACTTTGGTTATTGCCATGTGCATTAATTACACCATACATTACACCAACTATACAATACATACATACATACCAACCCAAACCCGGAGTATAACAGACTAAATATAGACAGACAGCTCATACCTCCAGGATTAATATATTATAAAGCCCATGCATCCACTCCCCCCCAGCCACAGCAGAGCACTTAATATGAAATCCTCATTTCAGCACAAGGAGGAAGGGAGGAAGGAAGGAAGGAAGGGAAGAAACAATATGCTGTGTCACGGACCCACCCCGGTGGGGGCTGAACCTGCGACTGTGGCGTTTCTGGATGTCATTGTCCTGTAATTTCTGCCATGTTCTTTTCACTGTTTTATCATCGATACTGACGGATGGATGTTCTCATGTACAGGAGGATTCTTGACTGAGGAGTACAATTACCTACTCTTAATATGTATGCTAACGGGATAGACTAGATCAGTCTTTGGAATGGACGCCAATAAACAGGTAATATCCATGAACAGGTTAAGATCCATCCATATCATATATCATATCATATCATATCATATCATATCAACCCGACCTATCACACCTTCTAAATAATAGCAAATAGTTCAATATCATCTTCCTCATCATCCTTCTCCTAGGTACTACCAGGTACCTACCAGGTAGGTATCCCTGACCCATCACTCCGTCATCCAAGGTAGACAGACAGACAGACAGATACTAAAGTGTATCCCGGAATTCTACCCGTATAACCAAGCCCCTCTTGATTGCCATGCTGCCCATCAATTCTTTCCTCACCACACCCATCATCATCATTCGATCATCAAAACATTTATTGACCCCGTGAACACCTGAGTCCCCCTGAAATACAACCCCGAAGACTCACCTGAGGGAGAATAACAACCAATCAGCGGGATCCCGACGTGAGACATCTCATGTCGAGTCAATAAGTAGACCTCAGCTGGAGGTGAGGTAGGTGGAGGGTTCGTCCGTTTGTTCTACAGCTGGATGAGGATTCCTTTTTTCTTTCCTTTTCTTATTTCTCGTTCCTTATCTTGTCTTCTCTCCAGGGATAGAAGGGAAGTTGAGATTGTTGATATCTACCTATCTTACTGCCAAGGTAAACATCTATAGTAGGTAGGTAGGTAGATACCCAGATACAGCCAACCCATCCAAAACCAGCAAAGACAGCCCGAATCCACGGAGAAAGCTCCCTAGCTTTCATCTCCGTCCACGGTATCTACCTACTCAACCAAGCGCAGTCCTGCTCGACTTCCCACCTAATTGGCCATGTGTCTCACCTGTTCCAGCCGTGTGGGGTCATACCATCACTCTACCTACCTAGTCAACCCACCTACTAAGTTTAGACAACCGCGTAGCACCAATTCCACCCGAGTACCTAAATCTAGAAAAACCAACCCAATATTCTAACCGTCGTCAGTGGCTGTGTCTCAGTACTTTTATGCGTCGGAGTATGGTATGGCAATGGTTTGATCATGTTGTGCAGAGGGATGACCTAACCTGCCTGTATCCGTAGTACGGACGGATAACACATGCGGTGTGATGTGCATGGCTTGGAAATGCTTGAGATTCATTCATCAGTGGGACGGGGCTTGACCTGGGTTGATTGTGGAGGGATAGATTCTGGGTGGTCAGTGGCTTTTGTGTGACGAAATACTAGGTGCCTGCCTGCCTTGCTACCAGGTACGAGAGTAAATATCATGTCATGTCATGTCATGCCATGCCATGCCATGTTATGCTCATCTATATGCCAATCGGTCAATTGGATCTGGATCTCCATTGTATCTCTAAACTCTGCAGTGGCATACAGATCCTGTCATTCAAAAGGTACTCGTACAGGCGAGTACCTACTACGTAGTACATAATCAATCATAACTCATCAAACCCCCGATCAGTGGAAAGAGAACATCAACCATGTCAAAAAAAAATAACCCGTGCCAAACATGAAAAAGAAAGAAGAAGGAAAAAAATAAAATAAAATAGAATAAAAAAAAACATCTATTTTCTCCCCGACCGACCCGGTCTCCGACCCTCATCAATCCGCTCCCTCGCCCTCCTTTCCTCTCGAGGCCGGAAACGAGGAGCCGGTGACGGTGGCTTGTCGAGCATCGGCTGGCTAGGCTTCTCCGCCATCGAGGCTCGTTCCTGGTGGATCTCCTGGATTCGCCGACGGCGAGCCTGGCGAATGTCCTCTGACATTTCCACCAGGGCTGAAACGTCATCCTGTGTGGCGGTGTTAGTTGAGACAAAGAAAATCAACCGGAATAAAACAAGAGAAAGACACAGAAAAACACACATGGGATGGATGTGAAAACGGGAAGGATGTAAAACCGGGATTGATGTGAAATGGAAAAAGGGGAAAACGTGAGAAGGACCGCATCCAACTTACATATTGCAGGTATGAAAAAACATAGTACGACGATGCGGTCTCTTCGTACTCGTACCCAATGCGCTCAATCGCCTCTTTCACAACCAAATCCTTCGTAATCTCCGTCCAGAGATTGTCCCGCTTATCCTTGAGTCCAACATACCGTCGACCGATCTTGCCCCGGCCTCCGTCTACCTCTGTGCCGGGCGCGTTCTTGTCTTCTAAAGCGACCTTTTGTTTCGAGTCTTTAGGAAATCGAGGCCCCGGGAATGGGTCCGGCTCCCGCAAAGTGTGCATTGGCTTAGGGCCAGCGTTGACAATTGCCCAGCCGTCGGTGGCGTCCTTCCGTGGGCTGATGGGCCGAGAAGGCTCCGGGTCGTGGTGTTGGTAAAAGCTTTTGATCATTCCGTTTTCGTCGTCACTATCGCTCTCGTCTTCGCTCGCGTCGCTTGGGATGGCCTTTGTAGCCTCCAGGAGCCGATGGTCGACTACGGGAAACTCTCCCTTTCGTGGGCCTAGGTGCTCGGGGGGGACGCGATGCATGGGGATTGGGACTGGCATTGGGGGGCCGTTCTTCATCCTTTCTTCTGGAATGGTCTCTTCGCGCGGGGGCATTCCTCTCATTTCGCTGCCATGCCTCAGTAATCATAGTAAAGCCGGAGCCGACGTGAAGAGTCTGACATACCGTCGATGAAGCCTCTGTTCTTCGAAGCTGACCTCCGGGCTGGGCACACGGGGAGGGCGCGGCATTTCGTAACCTGAACCTATAAGTCTTCATCCAGGTTGCTGTATGTAGATAGATCTTACCCCGTCGCCCATGCCTCTGACGCATACCAGGGTCTCGAGGCCTAGGAGGCGCCCGAGCCAGCGTGGCAGAATCCTCGGATTCAGGCGAAGACTCATCACCATGTATACTAAGCTCCTCAATCTCATCTCTCTCGGAACTCCCTCTACCCCCCTTCCCAGGGATCATGATTTCATCATCCTCGTCATCTTCCATCTCCGTCTGATACCCAGACGCAGGCCTCAGCCGTGAAGGCGGAAGCGGATGACGACTACTCCTCTCCCTCCTATACTCTTCTCGCCTCCCACCACTAGACGACGGACGCCGCTCACCACGCTCAAACTCCAGCCTCTTCATCTTCTCCCCCTTCTTCTGGCTCTTACTCCGGCGTATAAACTCATGACTTTTAGCATGATCGCGCAGCAACTCCCTTGGAGGCAAAGAGCGCCTCCTCCCAACAGGAACGAGGTCTCCCTCAACTTCGCTCTCGGGAAACTGGCCCGGATACTTCTTGTCCGCCTCATACTCGGTGATGCTCTCGTGATCGCTGTCGAACATGGGGGGCTTGGGCTTGCCCCGTCCCCGCCGTCTATAAATCGGCTCGGGCTCCACCGATCGCGGCGACAGATCGATCTCTTCGCGCTCCCGTCGTGGATGCTCGCGCATCCGCATGCGCTCGAACTTGTCGATCATTGGCGGGCTCGGCGCCCGGTAGGGAATAGGCGGGTCATCGTCGATAGGGAGCGGTGGAGGCGGTGGCGGCGGTGGCTGCTCGCGAGCTGGCCGGCGGTAGTACTGGCTGGGGTCGTTGCCGTAGATCTCGTCATATTCGCGGGGGCGTGGACGTCGCGGCATGTTGGTGTCAGGGCTTTATCCCGGGTAGGGGATGCGGGTTTTTGAATTGGGGGTTTTGGTTTTCTGTTGCGTTTCTTTCTTGGTCGGTGGGTGCAGTCATAGAAGCTGAGGCTAGGCAGGCTGCGATGATGCGCTGTCGTTGTGTGGAGGGGCAATTAGAGACCCCATCGAAGAATTCGACCACACAAACGATATATACTCTATGAAATGGCGTATGAAGGAGATTTATAAAGCAGCAAGATCGTCATGCCTAGCCACTTGTGCTGTTCGGACGTCGACCTGTCGAGAGCTTGACAGAGTTGGCGCGTTGTCCGCACTTTCAACCCCGCGGCTGGCTGGGCCTGCTGATGTCATGCAGCACGGCGCTTGACTTTTGTAAGATCCCTCCAACTAGAGAGGTATGTACGCTCATGCATATCCATTTCATGGTTGGAGTTTCTGTTGTATTTGTTTGGTTTGTATATATATATAGATTTAGAGGAAATTATGACCATGGGTAGATCGAATCGGAACCATGGAACAGCTGACCGGGCAACTGGGCAGTTACTGGGGTATGCCCTGGTCATAAAAAAAAGTGTATATAGACCATGCCTGTCATTCTTGGCTGGTCAAGAGGGCTCACATATTCGCAAGATCCATTTTTAGACAGCCATGTCCCATTCAACCCCGGTATATGTGCAGCCACGCAACTATCCAAACGCAAGTCGTTTCTGCCCTTTCTCAGGCTTACCGTGACCACGACGGCCTCCTCTACCACGAGGATTGGACGGACCGGGACTGTTGGCGGGACTGGACACATGTTGCGATGCCCTTGCTGCCTGCCTCTCTTCGCTCTCCAGGTCTTTCGCAAAATGCCAGTCGTCGTGCTCATCCTTTTCATAGTCCGGTAGCGACTTACCGCATCGATCGCAGGTGAAAGGATCGGGGGAAACCCCGATCGAGGTGGTATCTAAGCGATCATTCTCGAGGAGATGCGCGCTTTCAGTTTTTTCTGGCTCGAAGTCGCTGGGATGGGGCTTCGGCTCGTCGCCGACGGGTTTGTTAAAGAAGCGTTTGATACCGTCGTCTTCGATTTTCCTGCGCTTCTCGTTGCGCTGTTGTGACTCTGGTGCATCGCTCTGCTCGCTGTTTCTTGCGGGGATACTGACATCTCTAGCCTGGCTGCCTCGGAGGAGAAATGCATCAATTGCTTTGTTTTTCGCAACGCCTTCTTCGAACCCACCAACACTCAAGGACAGGTTTCCGCACGGCCAAAGGTTCCCATCGCCCGCAACCTGTCGTAGTAAGGTCTTGCCAAGCTCAAAGAGCAGGTCGTCGTCAATCGGTGCCGCACTGGGGATAGCCAGCTGACGCGAGCGGGCCTGAGATCCTTGCCTGTGATGTATAGTAACGGTCCGCGGGCGTCGACGATGTTCCAGGATCCCATCCTCGACAAGACGACCATAAATGTCAGCCGCAAAAATCCGCAGCCACTTCTCAGCTTGATCGACAGAATTGATACTCGGGCGGAATGCCTTGACAGACGACATCGATTTGATCTGCGTCCTGGAATTGACTTCGCTCTTGTCCTCTCCGCGGATAATGTTGTATATCCAGGAGGCCGTGCCGTCGTCTAATTTCGCCCGAAACTGTTCCAGGGGGACCTGCAGCAACTCGCTGACTTGCTCTGTCCCGAAATGCGCGGCTACTTCCTCCCCAAGCTTGCCTCCGAGCATTCTGATCTTGGTGAACTTGAACCCGCCAAGGAAGTTCTGCACGGCGCGGTTCCGCACGATAGTTTGTTTGTCCGGCTTGTTGGTGGAGCTCCCCAATTTAGCCATCATCTTGTTCCGGGCGACGCCCGCAGAGCAGGTATACTGCAGCCTGTCCCATACGGCTGCTCGAACTGATCGCACAATCTCCGCCCCAATCACCATGGCAATATCATCCCAGTCAGGGTCTTCCAGCTCCGTCTCAGCCTCATCCAAGTCCACAAGGCAATCAGCCTGGTTCCACTCCACAGCCGTCGTAGGCGGACGCGGCAACGCCGCCACTCTCTCATCCTGATGCGATTCCATCCTTAGCTCAGGATTCCTCTGCAAAAGCACGCCATAGACCAGCGACGACAAGTCCATAAACACCTCATCAACGCTAGCCTTCTCCAGCCCAGCCTCCGGTACATGAGGTCCATCACCACCCCCCACCACACTCTCATGCCACCTTGACAGCTCCTCCTTCATGACCTTCAAAATCTTCCTCGACTCCGCACGATACGGATCCAAACACACCTTATCCGTAGCCACCCGCTTGAACGCATCATCACGATACGCCCACTTCCCGCCCTCGCCCTCCCGGAACGTCGCGACATGCTGGAGGGTAATCTGCGGACACAGCTTCTGGGCTTCCCTCGCGGCGATCAGCCTGGTAATCCCAAACTCCCGTGCAGGATAGTTAATGGCGATTAGGGAGTCCCACTGTCGCACGGCGAGGGGCGCCTCGCGCGGCGTCTGAAGACGCACCATCTCGCATTGCGCGTAGAAAGCGTCTAGGTCGACGTGCGCGATGACGCGCAGCGGCGACGAGGGTGAGCAGTGCCTTAGGAGCTGTAGGTGGCGGTGCGTGTAGCGAGAGTGGTGGTTCAGGGAACCGCTGGGGGCGATGAGAGGGTCTGGGGAGAGCGACATGTCGAGGATGAGGGTGCTCCAGTCATGGCGGTTTCTTTCTCTCTATTTCGGTTTCTTTTCTTGGAAGTTTGAACACAAAACGGAACTAAGCTGAAGCTGATATTTGAATTCTCTCTTTCCACTCCCGAGCAATGGTTATAACAAATTCACCCTCCCATTTGAGAAGTGGACGTCGAGGACGACAAGTTGAGCGCAGACATGACCGGATCTGCGCGTGAGGCCCAGATTGGTTGGCGGTAAACTCGATATAGAGGATTTTGCCAGTCTACTCCGCAACCAGCATTGCTACCTATGGACTGTTCATACTGCAAAGACTGGGATCCAGTACACGAATAGAGTTGAAGGGCTTTTGAAAGTTGTTTTGAGACTAGTTACTGAATTTTAACCTTGGTCGCTGACAGATTTTGTTATACACTTGGCTAGTGGATTGTCTTATGTACTATTTTCAGTCATTGGTTGAGATATATATCGGATAGCACAAACCAGGTATATATATAGCACACTGTGATTTGATGCAAGATGGGGATAGAGAATGTCATAAATCCAAGAGATCCAGTCTGTTAGCTGACTACCAAAGTATCAGGTAGTTAGGTATCTTACGAGAGAGGACTCTCTTTTGGATGATCCCTATCTCTTACCGATTTGGTTGATTTCCCAGACTACACCTGACCTCGGTGGCACGTATACCTAGACGGTAAGGACAACTGTCTAATAGTTTCCCTCAACACATGTCAGGCCTATGTCATCATCGTCCGACAAAACGCACCCTGCACACTAGCTCTGTACGATCACATATTCGGCGTTGAAATCTCATAGATATTTAGAACCAGCCACGCTGGGCACAACCAACCGCACTGCTATGCACATGTAGCTGACTGAGAAACGGGCACGAAGGATCAGTTAACGCGAAGAAGTCCAACAAGGCCCTTCCCAGCACCAATAGTGCTCAAGCCCGGCCCACCAAGCCCAAATAGATCTCGGAAGGAAGAGACACATCGGTCACGTCAGTTGGGCGCCGTCAGCCCATCATCACCCGGTGGGAGAGCGCGCGCTCGAGTCGTCGTCGTCAATAGACAGGGACAGGGATGACCGGATCATGATGACAGTGGTGAGCGGCCAAGCTTAGAGTTTGCGAGGCGGGAGGGCTCGGGCAGCCATGTGAGTCTCTGAGTCTGCAGGCTGTACGATTGGCTTTGCTTTAGATTGATTCTTCCTTGAGGAAGTCTGGTGGTGTGCAAGGGCTGCGCTGCAGTTATGGGCCAGTCACTCTGCAAAGCCAAGGCACATTCTCAATCCGCTTGTTGGGCTTGCGCATACACATTATGTACCGTGCAGTCCCCGTACATGTGCTTATGTATGGAGTACAGTACCTCGATCGGTGATCTCCCGGTGTAGCGTGATCCGGAGACGTTGAGGGTCCCTGAAACGGCTATTCCGGTGGGTGGTACGAAAACACGAAAATCAGACATGACAATTAGGTCATGCTGGTGGAATGCTGTGTGGGCTGTGGGTTGATTGATCCGCCGCAATACGTCTCAGAGCAGAGGAGTCGTCGTCCCTGATGGGATCGATGCAGACACGACGACACCTGGATCAATGCTATTCGAGCAGAGAGTCAGCCGGCCCACAAGAGTGATTCGCTCACCGCTGTGCAGATTTCGAAACTATCCATCGCCCTGGGATCAGAGTTTGTTCGCTAGTGATGGGGGCGCGTCAATTGACGGGTCACTCCATTGTGGTTGGCTAGTGCGAGACAGACCGGTTCATTCTTTGGGAAAAGGCGACAGAGGGCTTCTCGTCCCCAGACTCGAGGGTGAGGCTGGTACGTCTGTTCTGAGAGGTTCCCTGCTTCGTCGCCTTGCAGAGGTTTCAACCTGTCTCGTCCACTTGAATTGTTGGTACTTTCGTTGTCAAGTCTAGCTGTGTGTAACAAGTACCCAGGACGCCACTGATTCTAGGTACCTACAGGTTGAATGGAAGACGCGGACAGTTCACTGGTTCGCTAACAGGTGAAGCTTGCAGGGAAAGGATAGCCGATCCGTCACCTCGTACGTAAGTTACTTAGTTAGTTGTCGACTCTGCAGTAGTCAGCAGACTTGACGGGGTGATCTTTTTGTGTCTGCTCCTTGAATATCCCGTAGTTAGCCATGAAACATGCCTCATACTTTGAATCATAACATGGATGGACAGATTGATCATGTTACTGTTCGGAAGAAGAACCCCCTCCCAAACCCAATGGATGACGTTGGAACGGTCAGAACCATGGTTCTAGGGAAGCGGCCCGGGCGGGCTAGGTTGGGGGCGAGGCCCGTGAGTGCCCAAAGCCCGCCACGCATTTGTGCCCAACTGGCACCGCTGAATGATCCCTCATTGGTGGGCCAGTGAGTCTGTCTGCCCCCGTACCTCAGTTCCATGTATCCTGTACCCACGCATCTGGTAGCTCCTGGGTACCTAATCTAGGTACCTAGGTACCTGCACTCGGTTGCCCTCCCAGCCCAAAAAAAAGAGATGAGATGCAATTCTTCGATGCAATGTTGCAATGGGTGCAGATATGCAGACTCTGACGGTGCTGTGTGACTCACCCCTGGCGTAAGTTGTTACATATTATTAGGGGGACATGTCCTTCATCCGGATGGGGATGACTCTGTGAGCTGAATGATGCGGAATACCACCATCGTGACTCCCGATCGACCCATCACCCATCACCATCGGCACGATTTTGAACGGTTTATTGGATGCTTGATACAATTTGAAGGACAGTATTGGGCGCGATCAAAGGATGTGAAAGGACGACAGATGGCCCACTCGACCACCTCGGCACTGTTCCCCGCCGAGTGGAGAGGGAGAGAGACAGAAAAAGAGCCAGAGAATGAGTGAGGCTATCTCTCATAGCAAAGCCAGACCAATCTGGACTTTTACGAGCAAATCCTTCAAATGGGTCCGATATTTTCGAGGCGACGAGAAACGAACTGAAAAAAATTCAAGAACCAGAAGGGAGAAACTGGCATCCAGAAAAACAAATAAAACCCGGGCGAGGAAATAATCTCCATAACCCCATCAAGCCAATGACAGACTTGTCTACCGATTACGCAGTCAATCAAGTCCAACAATATTGCCCGTTTGGTAGGTACCTAGGTAGGTGCTGAATCTACCGACCCATGACAGCTGATGATGATTCCCATGCTGTTGTTCCTACAAATCCTTTTCGTCGTCACTCGAGTATGACTCGACTACAAATCCTCCGGTTGGAGTATGAAGAAAAGGAACCGAAGGAATCAAGGAAAAAAAAAAAAAACAGACTTTATGAAAAGAAAGAAACAAAAAAAGAATAAAAGAGGCACCCAATGACTTTCTACAAAGTAGTCATAGATAATAGTAGCGTCGATTATACCGCCAGGATCACGAAGAAGCAGACGGCTAGGGACAGGAAAATCTCCTGCAAGTCGGCAGGGCATCTAAGCCCTATTAGTCCATGCATGCTTTTCGGATGGATGGTCGAGTGGACAAAAGGTCTAATGATCGTTCTGGAGGTGGAGAAGACGAGAGTCGGTCGTGGCACCAGACAGGCGCCAGGCAGCCCAAGCCAGCCCAACCGCCCAAGCAGTCATCAATCAATCCTCCCAAACAACCCACACAGCCTTCCTTCTTTCTTTTTGAATTGATTTGATAATTCAATAATTCAGGGAATAATCACAATTTTTTCTTCCTTGCCTCTTTCGCCCCTCTTCCCCTTCCATCCAGTCAGTTGTCTGGGTTTTCTTTTTCTCTAGCCGCCGCACCTGGGTTTTCCCCTTATCTTCTGTCCTCATTGCGTCTGCTTACCCACCTTTTCTTCCATCCCCCCTCCTCCTCTTCCTATTTTCTTCCTCTTCCTTTCCTTCCTCTCTCTCTCTCCTAAAAAAACCATCTGGCCTATCCTGCCAGTGGAAAAGGAAGACATATACCTTGTCGGGACTCCTACAAACTGAAAGGGAAGGAAGCCAGAGAAAACAACCCACCCATACACCACCACAATCAACCCAACAGGCAGAGACGGTCCCCGCCCAAGATCGTCACCCATTTCCCCCTAAATACCCCCCCCATCCCCCTCTACCGCTTGACACTTGAGAGACCGTTCCTTGTCGCTTCACTTTCCTCACCCTCACTTCTCTCTCGCCTTTTCTCTCTACTCCATTCTCAGTCCGAACCCTGGTATCTCTCGGATCAGACCATTTCAGGATCCTGAGAAAAACAAAGGAACAAAGACCAATCCTTTGCATTACAGCCTTACCGTGGACCGGAACGCCCATCCAGGATTTCCTTCATTGATCTTCGCAGCCTCTTGGACAACCGAATAATATCTATCAGTGTGTTTATTAATTTGGGACCAACATCGTGTCGCCTACTTGCTCTGCGTTGCCTGTCTTTTAACCAAAAAAAAAAGAAAGTCGGGTTCCCTTAATTGCTCAGCCTTGGATTTCCCTGGACGCCGTTGAATTAAACCATACTTGCGGTCTTGCTTGATTCCAAAGACCCCTAGGAAAGAAAAGGATTTCACCGGCCATCATCATCATCTTCCCAAGGACCCGTCAACTCTCCCGGACTTCGTTTAGGCCATTTGGATCCGTTGACTTAATACTACCTTAATCTTGGACTTTGATTTCTCCCACTGGACAATGACTGGCCGTCATGGATACGACGCTCCTCAGCGTCAGAACGAATATTTCATCCCCGGCGATGGTATCAGCCGGGAGGTCATCCAAGCAGACATATGCCGTTATCTTGGAAATGATGCCCTCGTAAGACCTGGAAACCACAATGTCCGTATCCCGAATTTTCTTTCTTTCTTCTTTTTCTTCTATATTTTCTCTATTTTATTTTGGTCTTATCCCTCCCCGCGAATACTCCCAACGAAGCCGCCCAGCAAACATTATGTCTTGTTTGCCGTGTCTGCTCCCGTTACTGACTTGATGCGAACAGGGCCGTCAGGGTTATTTCATCCGTGCCTACCGGAATCTCACTACTGTAAGTTTTGGAGAGACTCCCTTGCGCCATGGTTTGGATACAAACCTGTAGTGGTGAGGACTGGAAAATGAAAGCATCATCTGACCACGAATTCCCCCACAGGAAATGATTGCAGACCTGAAGGCTGATTCCGCTCGGTGGGAGGCCGATGTTGCCCGACGTGCTGACCAGGGCCATCCTCGAGGTACTTATATTCATGACTTCAGTTTACCGCAGGCGCCTAACAGGGCCACAGCAAGCTATGGAGGATCCGTGCCAGAACCCCGCCCGCAGCCAGGACCCTCCCCTCCGCCTGCCTACTCGGCTCCGCCCGCTCAATACATCGAGCCATATCCGCCCCAACCGCCATACCCACAATCTCAGAGCCCGTCCTACCCTGCTACTTCCACCTACCCTGCTACTTCTACCTACCCTCCCTCTCACTCGTCTTTCGGAGGATCCAACCAGAACCCTTATCCTGGCCAGCATATTCCCTATACAGCTGTTAGCCAACCTCCCGTGTCCGCGGATGTCCACCAGAGCTACACCTACGCGCCCAACCCTTATAGTGGTTACGAAAATGGGAGAGGTAATGCTGCTCCTAGATACCCTGGCCCGGGCTATGAAGCGGATCCAGACTACTCCCCCGTGTCTTCCGGAATTGCTTATCCTCCCACTTCGGTCCCAGATCCGCGGATAGGATATAATACCACTCCGGAATATGGGGACCGTAATAGGCCACGGGCAGCCGGGGACTCTCGGCGAACCCGGTAGGCGACAGAATGTATTCATTCTTCTCGCCAACCCCCGTCAAAACATCTCACTTGCGCTGCCTTCTCCATCTTTCAATCAGCATTCTGGAATGACCTCGCCACAATGTAATGATGAATCATGCCGCAGAGCGTCTGCGAACTCACTCCGTCCATGCTTCTACACTTGCCTATGGACTGCGCCCTCTTTTTTTCTTGCCTTTTTTCTTGCTTGGAAATTTCTCTTCACGTCTAGCCTACTGGAGCATCAGACCGGGGACTAGATTGCAATCTTGCGGAGCCGAATTTCCAGGAAACCCGGATATTTTTCCTTTCTAGAGTCCTGGATGTCCCAGGAGATTATCGTTAACTCGCTTGAGACTTAAGGAACGTCTTCCCGACGTGGGTGGATGCCTAACTTGAACTGATAATGGTATCATGATCTTCGAGCGGGCCACTTTTGCATCATCTATGTAAAAGATGGTCCAGGTTGAGAGTTTTTGCGCGTTGGGTACATGGTGAATTGGCGGCTTTTTGACTTTGATGTAACACCGGACCTGGTTGTTCCGTTTCCTTTGGGTCTCGCCTTCGGAATCCTTTTTATTCGTCTTTTTGTTTCTGCTTATCTTCGTTCTAAACGTGTGATACTCTGATTTGCTTGTCAGCCTGTGTTTTTTCTTTGCATCGAAAAAGGGCTATGTTGTTTACCCTTTCATTTCTCGATTTGCTTTCTTACATGTGGAGTCTGATGGGAGCATCCAACTGATCTTGCAAGACGTCAGCTAGGAGGTTTGATGATTGATATACAGTGATGCTGTTCACGAGCTATATGTAGATATGAGCATATATGGCGTTCGTTGTTTTTCTCTTCGGGGATGCGTCCCAGAGATGATTTATCTAATTATACTTTCATTGCTCGACGCAAGACTTCATTGTATCTACCGACTGCCGTGTAGACGTTATTCATGTATTGAGCATGGACGTATCCCATTATTCCCTGGATACAGCGACTTAGCCAACTATGGGACTCTTACAGTATACCCCGTAGCCTCGTCGATGGATCTCCACATTCACTACAATAATCACCAGACCCCTATTGGAGGACCTATTCAACGGGTAAGTTGTATTAGAAACCATGGGCTGAGACCCACCCTCTCGCTTAGAAAATCATCTTCAACTATGGATTTGAGATATCTATATCTATGATTGGAACCTCTATTCCAACAGAGCTGCACAACTCAGGAGCCACATCGTTGATTCACAATAGTTTTTTAGCGTTTGTCTAGTCCATGGAAGGGTGGAATAGTGGAATACTTCCTGGTGTTTTATGCATTGCATTGCATGAGGGGAGACAATCTCATGTGGTTCGTTCAGGGTGTGATCTGCCTACTATAGTTTGTTTTTGTAGTATAGTTCTGGAAAAGAGGGAATAAAGAAACAAATGAAGAACAGAAATTAGCAATAATTTGTTTTTTTTATCTTTGACAATTGACCGTCTTGAAGCTTGATGCTAGCATTGCTCAATATTAAGATATTGATGAGTGATGGATCGGATATGTTTCTCCGCTCTAGCTGTCTTGTCTGCCTGCGGCATTCTATGCGAATGCTCCCCTGCTTTCTGTGCGCAGAACATGACCCCAGTCAGCAGTTGTGATGCGCTACCAGAACAACCCGGTAGACGTCTTTTTCTCTACCAAGCAGGTACTGACTGATCGGTGTCAAGGGTCATATATTTTCCATGCTAAATACACCAAAGGGAGAAAAAATCAAGCGACAAAGTTCAACTCCATCCATGAAACAAACACACCACTGCACTACACTGCCGGTTCCTAGCGATTGATTGGGAGGGCAAGTTTATGCGTCTTCGAACCCTTTCGGGGGATTCCGGGGGCCCTCGGGGACTGTTGTACAAAGATTGTTAGTCAATGGCTTGCAAAACTACCGACTGCAGGGGACAGGTAGCCACGGGGGAAGAGAGAGAGAGGCGACTGTGGACTGGGAAAAGAAAAGGGAGTCCGTACTGGGATATGTCAAGGGGATGGGTTCGGGCTCAATGTCGCCAAAGGCGCGGCGGATTGGCGGCGCGGCGAACAGCATGACGGGGCCCGTGGAGCCGATAATCAGGGAGTAGAAGATGGCGGGCTTCTCGATGGAGGCCCAGCGCAGGTAGCGGAGGGGGGTGGACCAGAACTGAGGGGTGGACATGGTTGCGGTGGAGCGATGGAAGAAACTTTTTGGGTGAGGTCGGGAGTCGACGGGTGGGACTGAACCTGGGGGGAATAATGTCAGGTCAATTGAGATAGACAGGTTGCGGAGGTTACTTGCGCTTCGACTCTGGTAGCGCACGAAGACGACGGGGCGTGCGCTGAGGAGGGGTGGCTAGACGGGTCGAGATAGAGAGGAGGAGGGGGAGAGGTTCGGCATGAGGTTGTGACGACGGGAAAGGCGGACGGAACGGACTATGGAGGTTTGGAGGTCTTGGCGCTCGGTCCAAACACGTCGCCCGTTTATAGTAGGATGTTGGTGACACCACTTCAACTGACGACACTCTTCTTGCTGGGTTTCAATTGTCGACACACTCCGTCAGATTTTTTTCTTCCGTCATTGTTTTCAGTTCCGCTGTGCGGACTCGCTCAAAATGCGGTGGTGCCTTTCTATTCTTCTTTTCAGCTTCTTGGCTGTGGCACATGCGTTGAGTAGCTCGGGGAACCGCCTGCTGGTGGTGTTGGAGGATGCGGACGACAAGGGCCTTTACTCTACGTTTTGGGGTGATTTAGAAGGTATGATCTTGTATTTTGGATGCGCGCTGATGGGCGAGACACTTACACCTCTCTTTCTACAGCGCGCGGATATGACCTCGACTTCCAATCGCCCAAGAGCTCTGACCTGTCCTTGTTCAAGTACGGGGAGAAGGCCTACGACCATCTCCTGATTCTTCCCCCTCGGTCGAAAGGTGGGCATCCGTCTAGCGTCCCCTAAGGGTTCTGTGTCTTGTGCAGCTGAATTGACTCCGTCCGACAGGGTTGGGCCCGGCTTTGAGTCCTAAGAACATCGTCGACTTCGTAAACAACGACGGCAACGTCCTGCTCGGTCTCTCCGGCAAGTCGACCACACCGAGCGCAATCAGCTCGCTACTCATCGAGCTTGACTTCCACATGTCATCGGACCGCTCCTCCGTCGTCGTCGATCACTTCAACTACGACACCATCTCTGCGCCCGAGAAGCACGATGTCCTGATTGTCCCGCGACCGGGCCAGCTCCGACCGGACACGAAGGACTTTTTCGGCGGCGAAGGCGTCCTGGCTTTCCCGACTGCCTCTCCCCACACCCTCGGCGACGATAATAACCTCGTTGCGCCCATCGTGCGCGCCCCTGCGACCGCCTACAGCTACAACCCCAAGGAGAGTTCGGGATCTGTGGAGGAAGTGGCGGCTACGGGCTCCCAACTGGATATTGTGTCTGCCATGCAGGGTCGCAACTCGGCTCGATTCACTCTGCTCGGCTCCGTGGAGAGTCTCCAGGACCACTGGTTCTCCGCGACTGTCAAGACCCCGAGTGGAAAGAAGACGCAGACCGCCAACCGGGAATTCGCCCAGCAATTGACGGCCTGGACCTTCAAGGAGACCGGTGTGCTCAAGGTTGGAAAGGTTGAGCACAGCCTGGCTACGGACGTTGAGTTGAAGGAGCCGAACCCTGCGATGTACCGGGTTAAGAATGAGATCGTATGTCAACGCCTACATGAGAGAAGTGTGAGAGGATACGATGGATCAGCAGCTGACATGCATTTCTGAACAGGTCTACAGCATCGAACTGTCCGAGTACGATCAGGATCACTTCGTCCCCTTCGAAGTCCCCGCCAATGATGCGCTGCAGCTCGAGTTCACCATGCTCTCGCCCTTCCACCGTCTCGACCTCGAGCCCTCAGGCCGCACCGCCAACAGCACCATCTACAGCACGCGCTTCACCGTTCCCGACCAGCATGGCATTTTCTCGTTCCGCGTCAACTACAAGCGTCCTTTCTTCAGCAACATCGAAGAAAAGGAAGAGGTGACGGTCCGCCACTTCGCCCACGACGAGTTTCCCCGCAGCTGGAAGATCACTGGCGGATGGGTCTGGATCGCCGGCCTGTGGTCGGTGATCGGTGGGTTCTTGGCCTTTGTTGTCGTGTGGCTGTACTCTGCGCCGAAGGCGACTGTCGACTCGAAGAAGACGCAGTAGTTGATATATTAGCACATAATTACTGAATGAATCCTGTCTTATTTCGTGTACGATGTTCCGTCGATTTAGAGCCGGGCACTCGTAAAAGAGTAGTTGTTAGGATTGAAACCACACGGACCCAAAAGAAGAGGGATAGACATATCTAAACTGTACAAGGCCTATAGCATGACGACCCTAATCTAATATACATACATCAACAACTCCTTCCCATGCTGAATAAACCAATAAAAAAGACAAAATCACAACTCCCAAGCCTAGCGATACCCATGCGACCTTTTTTTCTTTTTCTTTTCTTTTCTTCTTTTACCCCCACCCTTCAATTCTTCGCACCGTACAATATCACTTACAAACCCCTCGTCTTCTCAGGATCCATCTCAACCTCAGTCCCATTCACCTCCTTAACCGTCTCAAACGCCGGCTTACCACCATACAGCTGTCCCCCAGACTGGGAGCTCCCGCCCTCCAGCTCCTTGGAGACAGCGATGGGCTGGTTTCCGCGAAATCGCTTGCGCATGTCGACCATTCCGCGTCTGTGTGGGAAACAAGTCAGAGAATGGCGATCAATCAATTTGAGCCGGTATCCGGATGCCGAGAATCCCCAGGTGATCTGGCTAGGTGGTTCATCTACTCACTTGCACTCGCTGAATCCTTTACGGAGTTGTTGGCATTTCGTGGGCAGTTCGTCGACGAGCGGTTCGCGGAGACAGTCGCGCGGGCTGTGGCGCTGGACCATAATGCAGTCTGATTCTTGGAGGCATTGCGCGAGGGCGTTTCCTGATGAGGGGAGTAGGTTAGCTATCTATCTTCTATCTATCTGGCTGTCTAGTCTTGCGGTGGATTTCAATCCGGGGTAGAAGGAGGAACTGGGGGGGGAAGAGGGATTGTGCTGGTTCATGCATATGAATACTCACGGATGTCAATGCAGGAGCTAGGCATCTTGTTATACAGGAGATGCAACTCCAATCGCCAACAGGTGAGGTGTGGAGAGGTGGAGGAACAATCGTTAATTCCAACTACTGGACACCTGAGGTTCTCACGGCAGAATTTGGGCCGTTCATCCAATCGAACAGCCGGAACGATGCCGGGTATAATCCTTGGGTGCTGATTTGCTGGGCGGGTCATTCCGGCTTAAGTAAACCATCACATGAAGGCAGCACAAAAATGGATAAATGGAGAGGGTTTACAATGACGTCGGCTGTGACGGCCGATCGCTTCAGTGATTGTTTCTGGATTTGTCCCTCCCCCCTTCGTTGTCTGGGGTATTACTTGTTACTACTACTATTGCTGTCGGTTAACAGAATGACCAGATTTTGCTATCGAGGCTTTTGTGTGACAATACTCTTCTAATCTTCTACTGAGTACGGAGTACAGCGGTATTTTGTTCGACCGCTTCTCGCATCATGGCGCGTGTGCCCGTGATTGGCAGGCTGTTTTGGTTTGAATACCTTGCCCTTCTTGCTTCGTTCATCCTGGTACTGCTGGAATGGGTGATCCATATCATTACGTTCTGTCTACGTAGGTTCCCTTTCCATACGCCCATCTGCTGAATCCCTTGAGACCGGATAAGGGGCAAGACTGATACTGACTTGAATAGCGGACCCCGTTATCAACTTCTGTTACGACCGGTCCAAGACCATCTTTAATATTTTCGCTACCTCACCGGACGACCCGGGCCAGCGCAGCCGGGAGGAGCGGACAGCGGCGTCGGTGGCACAGGCGTCGGATTTCGCGGATATCTGCGCCCTGTTCGGCTACGAAGCCGAGGAACACATCGTCCAGACCCGCGATGGCTACCTGCTGGGTTTGCACCGCTTGCCCTACCGCAAAGGGGAGGAGAAGCAGGGCTTGCGCGTCAACCAGGGGAAGGACAGCGTGCGCAAGAAGGCCGTCTACCTCCACCACGGACTGCTGATGTGCAGCGAAGTCTGGGTGTGTTTGTCGTCGGAGGAGCGATGTCTCCCGTTCCAATTGGTGGAGCAGGGCTACGACGTGTGGCTGGGCAACAACCGCGGCAACAAGTACTCGAAAAAATCCGTCAAGTATTCCCCGCTGTCGACCGAGTTCTGGGACTTCTCCATCGACAACTTCGCCTTCCACGACATCCCGGACAGCATCCAGTACATCCTGGACGTGACGGCGCAGCCGTCCCTGTCGTATATCGGGTTCTCGCAGGGAACGGCGCAAGCGTTCGCAACCTTCTCCATCCATCCGCTGCTGAACGAGAAGATCGACGTCTTTGTGGCGCTGGCGCCGGCAATGGCGCCGACAGGTCTGCCGAACCGCATTGTCGACTCGCTCATGAAAGCGTCGCCCAACTTCCTGTTCCTGCTCTTCGGGCGGCGGAGCATCCTCAGCTCAACGACAATGTGGCAGAGCGTGGTGTACCCGCCCATCTTCGTGCGCGTCATCGACAGCGCGCTGTCAGTCCTCTTTAACTGGAAGTGCCGCAACATCAGCCGGTGGCAGAAGATGGCGGCTTACATGCACCTGTTCTCCTTCACGAGCACCAAGTCCGTCGTGCACTGGTTCCAGATCATCCGGCACCAGAACTTCCAGTTCTACGACGACGAGATCCACGCGCCGTTTAGCGTGGCCGTCAGCGAGCGCTTCTACAAGCCGGTTAAGTATCCGACCAAGAACATCAAGACGCCTATCGTGCTGCTGTATGGCGGCGAGGACAGCCTGGTGGACATCAACGTCATGCTGAAGGAGCTGCCGCGCACGACGGTCACCACGAAGATCGCCAACTACGAACATCTCGATTTCCTCTGGGCTCACGACGTGGACCGGCAGGTGTTTGGCCATGTGTTCGAGGCGCTCGAGCGGTATGGCGGCGAAAATCAGCCACTGTCTGAGAAGAAGGTGGATCGGGTGAACGGCACGACGGACCATTAATCACAGGCTCTCCTGCGGTTCCTCTTGGGAGTCGTGCAGTCATTCAATTGATTTATCTCATTTATTTTCTATTTTCTTTCCTAACTCCTATATATCCCATCCTTTTCCCACCATGATGGCAGTGGCTCTGATTGATTCGGGCTTGCGGACCTCATGTATATATCCCACCATGTATAGACCTCAGTCATGCTTTGCTGTGTCCTCCCATATTTGCTACAATAGACCAACCAATCCGTTTCCCTCTCAAAACCGTTTTTCAAATGTAGACCACTCAGCCCCCGACTACCACCGTGATCGGCAGTCCGCTCCAAAATAACGACAAGGCACGGAGCCGCTATTCCCTATTTCCCAAGGGGGTATGTAGAGCCCTGCACTGCCGCAGTCGCATTATCCGGTACAGGGTTATTGATAGATAGATACCTAGATGGGTAGTAGGTTGATCATCTCAGCCACAAAATATAAACCAGATGGAGGGTACCCCTGAGTCTCGACTCAAATCGCTGTCAGACAGACAGACAATGTCACATGCGTACTACTACCTCCATAGGACGGGATGAGGATCGATCTATGAAGATCCGAATGGAACTCCATTCCAAAGGATCAGACAGTAACTATGGGTCAATCGGCCGTTTTGCCTTGTTTGAAAAATATTAATGTAGCATTAGTGCTCCGTACTCCGTAGTTAGTGGGGATTAGACTTTGCATGGCAGGTAGGAACCCCCCCAGGAAAGATATAAAAAATCAATCACAATAAAAGGTAGATCGACCCGGAAAGACGGGCCAAGTCCCGATGTAATTGCCGAACGGATCTTCATCGGGGCGTTGAGATCGATCTATTTGATTCGTATCCTTCCTTGTCCAGGTGCCTGGTTCAGGGAGTAGGCAGGACCCTAGAGGGCTAGGATGGAGGAGGAGGAAGAGGAAGACGATGGTAGTAGGTATGGGCTCCGAATATCCCTCATAATGGAACTGATACGGAGATATGCTCCGTCTATCAAAGTCCAAGGTTCACCCAGTTCCTTAGTATAACGAACTAGGTGCCTAGATTGATAGATCGGTTGGTTTCCCTTTCTGGAGGTGATGGACTGATATTCCTGGAGTTTTCCTGCTTTGGGAGACTTGTTCTGTTTTTATTATTGGTTTTCCTGGATCAGTCCAGCATTTATTGAAATTGTTTCTTGTAGGATTGGATTGGATTGGATTGGATTTTCACCAACAATTAAACCGTCTATCAAGATATCTTATAGGTCTCTTGATGTTGGAGTGCGCCCGACTGGTACAGCTTATGCCTTGGGACATGGGTATTCCTTCCGTGGAATTGGATCCCAGTGAATTGTTCTTTTCTTTCTCTGATTGTGACGTTGTTTCTATAATTTTCTCTATATTTTGTTCAATATCATGTGTTTAAAGGGGCAGCTAAGAGGATCTATTTTTATCTCCGTCTTCAGGATAGTATAGTAACTAGGTAGGGACTTTTCGGATCTACTGGAATCCTGGAAGAGGCTCTGGTGTCGGAAATTAGCAAGTCTAGGAATAATCAGGGATATACAGGGTCTCTTCTATCCTTATATAAGGACCCTAGAAACCTATGGATTCTTCCTTTTCTGACTTTTAGGTCGAAGATATAACCATACTGATCCCCACACAGTGGATTCTGCTCACCGCCGCCGCCTTGCTTCCTCCACCAAGTACAATACTGTATTTCTTCAATACTGGGTACTCCTCGATCTCTTGGAGATACAAGTTGTTCTATCGCAATCATTTCTCAGCTGGGGTCGGAGTGCATGGGGTAGGTAGGTTTTCGGAACTGCAAACCTCATCCTCCCCCTCCATCGGACCATCTGGGAAACGGGGTCCAACGAAATTAACCTAGGTTCAACCTCAACCCCGTTAGTTTCCACAGTCTAGACATCCGCCCCCGATCTCCCGCCCTGTCCTCCTCTCTCTTCCTTCCTCCCTCCTTTTACCTCCCCACCCACTCACCCCCCCGCCTCATACTTCCTGGAGTTTCTAAACAGGTCAATTCACTCCAGCCGTCCGTCGTCACCCTCCAACTGCCACTGGTCGAGAACCGATTCCGTCCGATGTAAACCGATCGCCTTGTCGCTACCACCGTACCTCGCTCGTACCATCGCACCCCGCCTTCATCCACCTCCTCATCCTTCCTCTCACGGGGGGGGAAATCCAATTCAATTCGAACCCATTCAATTGTGAGGGATCGCCTGCAGAAACAAACAAAAAGTGTGAACACAAACAACTTGGGTGGATTTTTATTCGATTTTATTTTCGATTGATTTATTTTTCTATTGGACGGAACTCGGCAGACCAGAGAGAAAACACTCAACCTGCTGGGCCTTGACGTTCGTCTGTCTGGATTGGATTGGATTGAATTGGATTGATCCGACCGCCCACTCTCTCTCCCTCTCGCCCCCTCTCTTTCCCCCACGACCCACCGCCGAAGGATCAGGAGATAACACAGCGGTGTCCGCTCTGCCTTTGCCCGAAGCTGCCCCCTCCGCTTTTTAGTCTTTCCCCGTGGCACCAGCAGGCCGTGTGTCCTTTTACTCGCACCTTTACGATTTCGTGGTTTGAATCCGTGCACTGCTGTCTTCGCAATGCGGCCCCAGTAAGTCTTGTCCTGGTATTGGATATGGCCTGATCGCGTGGTGCTAATTGGCCTTTTCGTCCTAGACGGGAGTATCATATCGTCGTGCTAGGCGCTGGTAGGCACCCATTGTACACCGCCGGGGTCTCTGGAGGTGGTTTGACTGGTGCTGATAACTTGCGTGCGCTGTAGGAGGTGTGGGGAAAAGCTGTTTGACGGGTATGACACATCTTGCCCAATCAATTCCCTGGGGTTGAGATCCTGTTGCTTCCCCCGCACAGCGCTGGATCGTGGTCACAATTGCTGATCATCACCGCAGCTCAATTCGTCCAGAATGTCTGGATCGAGAGCTATGACCCCACTATCGAGGATTCATACCGGAAGCAGATTGAGGTTGATGTAAGTCGCGTCGATCAATCTCCGTCGGCCCAGTTACTTACGGTCACAGGGACGACAATGCATCTTGGAAATGTGCGTTGACACTGGCACGTATTGCGCAACGTGACCGCTCTTGATGACTCCTTCATAGAAGTTCACAACAGTCACACTGACCCTCGACTTTCTACAGCCTCGACACCGCTGGAACGGAACAATTCAGTAAGTCTGCCGCTTGTACATCTCCGCCAAGAAGTCCCACTGACACGTCTCGCAGCGGCCATGAGGTATTCATGTCCTGACCCATCGCCCGTTTGGTTGGCCCGTCCTCGGCCAACGGGCACCACGACCCCACTCAATGCTGACGCTTCCTTCCAGAGAGTTATACATGAAGCAGGGCCAGGGGTTTCTGCTCGTTTTTTCGATTACCAGCATGTCCTCGCTAAACGAGCTCTCGGAGCTCCGAGAACAGATCATCCGTATCAAGGACGACGAAAAGGTCCCGATCGTCATCGTGGGCAACAAATCCGATCTTGAGGAAGACCGCGCCGTGCCCCGTGCGCGGGCGTTTGGCCTGTCCCAGAGCTGGGGCAATGCGCCGTACTACGAGACCTCGGCGCGTCGACGCGCCAATGTCAACGAGGTCTTCACGGACCTCTGCCGACAGATCATCCGCAAGGATCTCCAGGGCAGCTCCAAGGGCGACTCTCGCAAGCGGGACGGCTCGGACCGAAACGATCGGAAAAGCAATCGACGACGACGCAAGGGGCCTTGCGTGATCTTATAATAGACGGTCCGCCCCGCGAGTGGACCATCGACCACTCCCCTCCCCTCCCCGTATGAGTTCCGACCTTCGTTTTCTTCACCAGTAGAAACGTTTCTATTGCACATACCCATCCTGCTTCGAAACCTGCTTAATGTCGCACTGTATGTCACGCCATGTTTCCGTACGCTGCCAACGATAATAGATATATGTTCAACTATACTTTTGGGCTATCGCTTTTTTTGGATGCGGAGTTCCGTCATCCCACGTTTTGGAATGAACCACCACACTGAAAATGGAAAATTCTACTTCTCTGCCTGTTATTATCATCATGTATCCTGTTCTATCTTCTCTATCTTCTGTCTCCTTTCCCATTCGTTGGTTTGTTTCAGCCTCGAACTGCTGGCCTATTGGTCCCGGCAAATGCTGATATATCCGGGTTTGTGAGAGGTTGTTGTTGAGAATGTTGACTAGACGAGGGTCTCACGACCGCTGATGTACTTCCCCTTAAGAATATGTTGTCTAATCACCCCAAACGAACTCTCCGACGTCAATGTAGAGCCTTGCATACATGTAGGGAGGTCCGGTAGATACTTGGATATTAGGTATGCTCGGGTGATTCCAGAGTAAGTGGCGGGAAACCGATAGAAGTAAGATGATTATTCAGGCACATCTAACAACGGACCAAGTAAGACATACCCCGCCTTAAAAGATCAATTTCGATAAGTACGCTGTACACACAACCTCCACCAAACCATCCCACCAACCTCACCTACCTCAATTCTACATACACCCAAATCCTCAACCGCCCAAACACCCACCGACCCCAAGTTAGGTCTACCACCAAAATGCCAACCACCACAACCCCAAACCTAACATTCTACGACATCGCCTTCAAACCCCCCGTAGAAAGCACAACCTGCGCCCCCAACCCCTGGAAATCCCGCTACGCGCTCAACTTCAAATCCATCCCCTACAAAACCGTCTGGGTGCCGCTCCCCCAAATCGCCACCGTCCGGCGCTCGCTCAACGTCCCCGCCTCGCGCAGCTTCGCAGACGGGAAGGACTTCCACACCCTGCCTGTTCTCACGGACGCCTCCATCAAGGATTGCCCGCCCATCGGCGACTCCTTTGACATCGCCATCCACCTGCAGACGCATTATCCGGACGCCGGGCCCAGCGATAACACCGCCCACAACAATCTGTTCCCGGCGGACACCCCGCTCAACTACACCTACACCGTGGGACCGCAAGTCTTCGCGCCGCTCAGCAAGCGCAGCGAGTCGGATCCCGTGCTGGCTGCGTACGCGCGGTTTAACACCTCCGTCGACGCTGCGTTCAGCGCGCATGTTCAGCTCGCTGTCCACGGTATGCCGCTTGACCCGGCCACCGCGGAGGAAACGAAGGCGGAGTTTTTGCGGCGCGCGGGGATGGACGACTGGGAGGCGCTTGGGGTGAAGGGGGAGGCGAGGCGGGCGGTGATTGATTCGTTGAGGGGCGCGTTGGAGGGGTTGGCTGGGTTGTGGGAGGGGAATGGTGGGGGGCCGTTTGTCAGAGGGGAGGAGGCGTGTTATGCGGATTTTGTGGTCGGGGGGTGGTTGAGGATGTTTGGGGGGATGTTGCCCCGTGATGAGTGGGAGGAGGTGAAGGGGTGGTTTGGGGGCGTGTTTGGGAGGTTGGATGGGGCGTTGGGGCGGTTTGGGGAGGTTGTTTGATCTCTCTCTATTTCTCTCTGTCTCTTTGAAAAAAGGAAAAGGAAGAAAAGATGGAAAGGATTGTATATATTGTTGGATAGCTGTGCTGTTTGGATGTATGTATGTATGTACATGTTTTTGAGGGCGCTTCTCGTAGATACTATACTATATACTGTATACAAATACGCTTGGTACTTCCAGTCTTTCAGTACAATGATGGTCTTCCAGTAGCAGTGAGATTTCTACTGCTACATCATATAGTATGAATTCAGGGTTGACCAAAAGCTATCTTCAATACGAGTCCGCTACCGAGTATATCAACCGATCTCAACACAAGCTACTACGTATGCATTAAACCAGGATAAACAGAAACTACATCCTAAACACCCCAAACTTCGTCTTCACCTCCTCGGCCCTCCCGCCCAACGCAGCCGCCAAGCTCAACCCCAACACCCGTCTCGTCTGCGCCGGCGGAATCACCCCGTCGTCCCACAGCCGCGCAGACGAGAACACCGCTTCCGACTCGCGGTCGATCCGCGCTTTCAGCTCCGGGTCTGCCGTGCGGCCTACGGCTTCCATCACGGATGAGAGTTGCTCCGATCCCATCACGCCGATCTTGGCGTTCGGCCACATGAAGAGGAGGCGGGGGGAGTAGGCGCGGCCGCTGTTCGTATTAGCCATGTGAAGTTAGAGAAGGGGGAAGGGAGAGGAGACGAGAGGGACATACCACATCCCGTAGTTTCCAGCACCAGCGCTCGAGCCAAACACGACCGTAAACTTGGGCACATCAGCGCAAGCAACAGCCGTGACCAGCTTCGCGCCATTCTTAGCAATGCCGCCTTTCTCGGCATCGGCGCCGACCATGAAGCCCGAGATGTTCTGCAGGAAGAGGAGCGGAATCTGGCGCTGGGCGCACAGCTCGATGAAGTGCGCGCCTTTGAGCGACGACTCCGAGAAGAGGATGCCGTTGTTGGCGACGATGCCGACGCGGTGGCCGAAGATGCGCGCGAAGCCTGTCACAAGCGTGGTGCCGTAGTCGCGCTTGAACTCGGAGAATTCACTGCCGTCGACGATGCGCGCGATGACTTCGTGCGCTGGGATCTGGCGCCGGAGGTTGGTGCCAACTATGCCGTTTAATTCGGCTGGGTCGTAGAGCGGTTCTTTGATGGCTTCGCCGTCGGGAAGTTGGAGGGGTGTGCTAGTTGTGGGGTAGTTGAGGTTGGAGATTGACCGGCGGGCGAGGATGAGAGCGTGCGCGTCGTCCACGGCGAGGTAGTCCGTAACTCCCGAGATGGAGCTGTGGAGCTGGCCACCGCCGAGGTCTTCCGCGGAGACTTCCTCACCCGTGGCCGCCTTGACGAGCGGTGGGCCAGCCAGGAAGATCGTGCCTTGGTTTTCGACGATGATGGACTCGTCGCTCATGGCGGGGACGTAGGCACCGCCCGCGGTGCAGGGACCCATGACGACGGAGATCTGTGGGATACCCTGGGAGCTCATGCGCGCTTGGTTGAAGAAGATGCGACCGAAGTGCTCCTTGTCCGGGAAGACATCGGCCTGGTGGGGGAGGTTTGCACCGCCCGAGTCGACCAGGTAGATGCACGGCAGCTTATTTTCCTGGGCGATCGCCTGCGCGCGGAGGTGCTTTTTCACCGTGATGGGGTAGTATGTGCCGCCTTTGACGGTGCTGTCGTTGGCCACGATCATACAGCTCACGCCCTCCACCGTGCCAATGCCGGTGATTATGCCGCCTGACGGGACTTCTTCCCCGTAGACGTCGTGGCCCGCTAGCGGGGAGAGCTCCAGGAAGGACGTGCCGGGGTCGATCAACGCCGTGACCCGGTCTCGGGGTAGCATCTTGCCACGGGCGATATGTTTGTCTCGTGCCTTCTGCGGTCCTCCCTGTGCGATTGTGCTGTGTAGATTGGTCATCTGGTCGACGAGCTCGTCCATCTGGCGGCTGTTTTCCTGGAACTCGGTGGAGGCCGGGTCCACCGTTGTGGGGAGCACAGACAGGGCGGAGGCATGATGCGGGTGTGAGTAGTTGGCGATGGATCTCGAAGACTGTGTGCAGCGAGGAGTTGGCCGGATATAATGGGGAGTTCGTTGAGCGAGGAGCCGTCGCGATGACGGGAGGTAGGAGGAGGATCTGGAGGCGAAACTCCGGAGAAGTGGAGACGGGGCACGCATTGCGGGGATGATCGTGGAGAGATCGATCAAGTCAGATCAAACAGAATCAAGAGCGTCAGAATCAATTCAGGAAGGACGAGCACATGGTTTTTAAATAATATAGACGGAGATACGAAGAAGTATGATTGAGACAAGTGTTGATGGAGCAGAGGAACAAAAGTAAGTAAGGCGCGAGATCACGAGAATGCGGAGTTGACGCCGGGGATGGCCGCGTCTATCCGCGGTTGGCATCGGCGGAACATCTTGCCCTTCTTCTTCTCCATCTTTCTCCCTTGAACTCCATCCGAATCTCCTCATCAATCATTCCTGATACTCTCAATTAACCATGGCTTCCGTCTGTCGACTGCCCTTTCTCCTGCGCACCTCCAGCCGCCCCTTGTGTCGGCTGGGACGAAGCCCCCTCACGCAGTCCCCCGCATTGCGGACACTGGCCACCAAGCATCCCCAGGGCTTCACGCCGCCCACCGATGACGATCTTCATGAGCTACGGGAGCGGGTCCAGGAGTTTACTCGTTAGTTTTCTATATCTATCTGTATTTGACTGACATGATGCTAACATATAGTCCACAGGTCGTGAAATTCCCGAAGAAGTAGCCGCGCGTACAGACGCCCAGAATGAATTTCCCGCGGACATGTGGAAGAAACTGGGCGATGCCGGGTAGATGTCCTTTACTCTCATCTGGCGTAAACACATCTGACGTGTCGCAGGCTCCTCGGTGTCACCGCGAATGAAGAATACGGGGGTCTGGGAATGGGCTATCAGGCGCATTGCATCGTCATGGAGGAGATGAGCCGCGCATCAGGTATTGCTCTCGACCTACCATTGAAAGGGGGAAGAGTGGTCGTTAATAGAGTGTTCATGCAGGAAGCATCGCCCTCTCCTACGCAGCACACTCCCAGCTCTGCGTCAACCAGCTCTCCCTGAACGCGTCCGCCGACCAAAAAGAGCGCTATCTCCCTGGTTTACTGTCCGGCGAGAAGATCGGTGCTCTGGCAATGTCAGAACACTCCGCCGGGTCAGACGTCGTCAGCATGAAGACCACAGCCAAGGCAGTGGACGGGGGATATCTGTTGAACGGAACAAAGATGTGGATCACCAACGTTCGTCCCTCCACTAACACCCTGACGTCTCCTTCCATACTGACAAATCTCAAATAGGGCCCCGACGCAGACTACATCGTAGTGTACGCCAAAACCGAGCCCGAGATGGCCTCCAAGGGCATCACGGCATTCATCGTAGAAAATTCCTTCAAGGGGTTCTCGTGCGCCCGCAAGCTCGACAAGCTCGGCATGCGCGGCTCCAACACCGGCGAACTCATCTTCGATAACGTTTTCGTGCCGCACGCTAACGTCCTCGGCGAGATCAACAAGGGCGTGCGCGTCCTGATGGAAGGTCTGGATCTGGAGCGACTGGTTCTCAGCGCCGGTCCGTTAGGGTAAGCCTCCTCCCCCAATTCCAATTCCAATCCCAAGCTCCAATCGGAAAGACAGAAGGAAGGAAGAAGAAGAAGAACAAAAGCTAAAAGTGATGATAGAATCATGCAATCCGCCCTCGACCTCGTCCTCCCCTACACGCACGTCCGCAAACAATTCAACACTCCCATCGCGCATAACCAGCTCATCCAGGGCAAGCTAGCAGACATGTACACCAAGCTGGCGGCCTCGCGGGCCTACACTTACACCACAGCACGGGAGATCGACAACTCCGCCGCGACGGGGGTGAATATCCGCACGCAGGACTGCGCCGGCGCCATCCTGTACGCTGCGGAGCGGGCGACGGAGTGTGCGCTGGATGCGATCCAACTGATGGGTGGGAATGGGTATATTAATGAGATTCCGGCGGGTCGGTTACTGCGGGATGCGAAGCTTTATGAGATTGGGGCTGGGACGAGCGAGATTCGGAGGATGGTTATTGGGAGGGTGTTTAATAGGGAGTTTGCGTAGTGGTTTTTATCTCTTTGGGTGTGGTGATTGATGTTCATATTGCATGTCCATTTGTTTATCGATCGTATTCATCTATTTATATAGTATTTACATGTAGCAGGGTTTACTCATGAATAAAAAAAGCCATTCCGTCTTGAGGTGTTGTGTTTTTATTCTGCTGGGTCTATTTCTTGCGTCGCGCGGATCTGCGAACTGGAGTCGTTTCTGTTGGCGGTGGCTGCTCCGTCGTGTCCCCGACCTTCTTCGAAGTGACTCGTTTTGACCGTCGGCCGTCGTCATTATTTTCGCCTGATACGGGATGTGCCTGCGAAACAGACGCCTTGCGTTTCCTCCCTCTGGTGGACCGCGGGGTAGTCGGCGGTTTCGTCACCTCCTCGTAGCCTTCGCCCGCCGCAGAGGTGCCATTTATCTGATCCGGCTGAGTCTGCATTGCATCGAGCGACCCGTTCACTTCGACGGAATTCTCCTGCGATGTCTTCGAGTCGACAGGGATGGTGGAAGGCGGTCTGACGACGCGGGTGGTGCGCACCACCGCCGGTGACGAACCTTTCTCGACCGTCTTCTCGTCATCAGCGTCATCCAGGACACTCTCCACCGCTGGCACGGGCGATCCTCGTGTCCGACGCCCTCTTTGCTTCCCCGACTGCACCGCAGGAGCGACACCATTAGTCACCGCCCCACGCGGTCTACCAGCGCGGGATCTCTCCAGCGCGGGATGCGAGTTCCGAAACACTTCACGCCAGTTCTTCAATAAAGCAACCTGTTCGCCCGTACCGGGCTGGTAGAGGACAACCTTGTTCTCGTCTGCGGGGGACTTCCAGATGACGTTTTGGAAGGACTTGAGGTCTGGCTGGAGGGCCGGATTCCGCTGCAGGGGTTGCGATTTCTTTGACAGATGTTGTGCCTGCTCTTGTTTTTGTTGTTCCTTGGTCTTGTTCGGCCACTGGCCCATTGCGCGTAGGCGGCGGATGGCGGTCGGGTCTTCGTCGTAGAAGTCGTCCGAAAGGTCTTCCCAGTCGCTGAAGTAGTCTTCGGCCTCGAGGACGGGGTCGTCGATGTAGAGAGCGTCATAGTGGGCTGTTGCGGCGAGATCGTCCTGCTCATCCTATGTCAGTCCTGCTGGTTTTTGGTTGTTGAACCGGTGATGGTGATGGGTGTGGGTTGGCTTACCGCAGCGTCTGGTTCGGGTTCCTCGATCCAGAAGATGTCGTCGTCGAACTCGTCGTAGTACTCGTCGTCGGACATGGTGGGCGGTTCCCGGAATATAAAATAGAACTTATATATGACGAAACAGTGGTGGTGCTATCTTGGCAGGGTAACAACTGAAAGACGGTCTATCGCAGACTGTGGGGAAGCGGGCAAGAGAGGATAGGTAAGGGCGATGAACCATGCGACGCGGATATCAAAAAGGGTATGAGGTGGAATGCACCAACAGTCGCATTCATCCGCGGGTTGGTCGTCCGATCTGTCCAAATGAAAGACAGTCCTAGCAGATTCCCAATGCACAGGCGGTGACGTCGAGCTGCAGGCTGTCGTTGCTGCTGGTGCTGGGGGTGGAATGTGAAAAGCAAACGAACGCAGAGAAATTCATTATTGATTAGGAAACCGGCGAAGACCCATTGCTTGACCGCCTTCCGGATTGAGGGATTACCCCCAGGGCCGGGTCAGGGCAGCGTTCTGACTAATCATCAGCATAAAGATCATGTACAATTATACTTTGACTACGGAGTACGTCCGTCTTATACGAACGTTTCCTGTTTGGGTGCCCGTATTACTTTGACTCATCTATAGAAGCTCGTTTTATTTTTAGGTCTGAGATACGTTGAGTACTGCTTGATATAACTATCGGCCTCTCCCCGCTGTAGTGCTTCTCTTTCCTGCTACTTCCTCGTAAATCACCAGTTTTCATTTATTTTGGCAATCAACGGACGTCGTATTGACACCTCAAAATGGCCGAGGATCTCGAAGCCCGTTTTCAAGCCGCTATTGATGCGGGGAAGATACGTGGGGCTGTGATTTGCACCACCGACATCCAAGGTCACTTCGTTTACAACCGGGCCCTGGGAGAACGCACCCTGCTCTCCGGCGAGAAGCGCCCGCAGCAACTCGACGATGTGCTGTACCTCGCCTCGGCCACCAAGCTGATGGCCTCCATCGCTGCCCTTCAATGTGTCGAAGATGGTCTCCTCACCCTGACGGGCGACCTCTCGTCCATCGCCCCCGAGCTCGCGGCCAAACAGGTTCTCACTGGCTTCGACGATGCCGAGAATCCTCTACTCGAACCACAGGCCCACCCCATCACCCTCGAGATGTTGCTCACGCATAGCTCCGGCCTTATGTACGACTTCTTGGATCCAGATCTCAGCAAGTGGCGTGCAAAATTTGCCCCTCCCGCGCAAGAACCAAATGAGCGTCGACCAGTCGAAGAGTCCTTCAACTACCCCTTGGGGTTTCAACCCGGAACTGATTGGATGTACAGCCCGGGGCTTGACTGGGCGGGCCGCATCGTGGAGCGGGTAACGGGTCGCACCCTGGGAGAGCGGATGCAAGAGCGAATGTTCGACCCCCTAGCCATCAACGACGCTCAATTCTACCCCGTCACGCGGGAGGACCTGCGTGCGCGTCTCGTCGATCTCAATCCCGATGATCCGGAGCCGATCGGCCGCGCTGTGCTAGGCGGTGGCGGGGAGATGAACAGACGCGGTCGTGGCGACTTTGGCGGCCACGGTCTTTTCATGTCAGGGGCCAGTTTCGTCAAGGTCTTACATTCTCTGCTGAGCAATGACGGCAAGCTACTTCAGCCCAAAACCGTTGACGACATGTTCAGCAACCATCTGAGTCCTCTGGCAGCTGCGGGACACCAGGCGAAGCTGGATGGTCCCATTGGGCCCCACTTCAACGTCGGTGTCAATACTGGAGCAAAGTTGGGATATGGTCTGGGCGGCTTGCTGACGCTGGAAGATATCGATGGTTGGTATGGGGAGCGGACATTGACTTGGGGCGGTGGCCTGACGCTCACCTGGTTCATTGATCCCAAGAACGGTTTGTGTGGTGTTGGAGCCGTGCAGGCCGCGCTGCCGCTTGACTATGCGTTGATGGAGACTTTGAAGCAGACCTTCCGTCATGGTGTCTACCATAAGCGTGCGGCTTGGAAGGAGAAGCAGTAGATACTTCGATCATGATAACGGAATATCAAGAAGTTAACCATATTCACATCAATTCAAAACAATATGAATCTTGGTCAGGGAAAGAAAGGATCATGTCCTGGATCTTCAATTTGTAGTCTGCATGGACCAGATAGATGGCCCGTGACCATAGATCTGGGCATGTGACTGCAGATCACATGGCCATCAGATTGAGAAAGTACACTAGTCCAAATAAGGTCTAGCCCCATTAATAGTCACGTGCATACTATGCCCGCATTTCCCCGCAGGCTCGCTTTGCGTCGGCTCAAGGGGGAGCTTGGGGCGGAAGCTTTGCTCGGCGAGTACAAGAAGTCGCCGCCCTTCACATCCCTATTAATCGGCGGTCTATCATCATACTGAATAAGGCGATGCTTCATATTTGACCTTACACTGGTACCTTCTCGCTGGTGCTGAATATTTCCGCTATCAGTATTACCAACCACTGAGTGGCCCAATGCCGCTCTCGTCACTTCTCCGCATTTCGTCCTCCCGCCTGGCCCTGACGGCAGCTCAGAGGTCCCGGCGGGCGGCTTCAACGGCGACCGCGAGTGGCTCCAAATCGCTGGATTCGATTCTCATTGCCAATCGAGGAGAAATTGCTTTGTATGTTGGTTCTACACATCCTGTCTGTAATGGGCGTTACAAGTATTGACCGTGATGGGGAAGACGGGTAGGGAGGACCGCGGCCCAGCATGGGATCCGGGTGACAACGCTATACACAGACCCCGATAGTCGATCACAGCACGCTCTAAGCTCGCCGTTTGCGTTCAACCTTGGCTCTGTGTCGGCGTATCTAGATGGGGATAGGATTATCGAGATTGCAAAACAAGAGGGATGTCAAGGGATACACCCGGGTTATGGGTTTGTAAGTGTTATCTCCTGTGTCGTGGTATGGCAAAGTGCTGATTGTTCTGCCCGTCGTAGTTGAGTGAGAACTCCGCTTTTGCGCGGAAATGTACTGAAGCTGGGCTGGTCTTTATCGGGCCTCCGTGGAAGGCCATCGAAGATATGGGGGACAAGAGGTAGGCTTGGGTTCTCTTCGGTATTCTAGGGTCTCGCTAACTGTCTCTAGCCAGTCGAAAAAGATCATGACCGATGCGGGGGTACCGTGTGTGCCCGGGTATCACGGCCAGAACCAAGACCCCGAATTCCTAGAAGCCGAGGCAGACAAGATCAAATATCCAGTGCTCATCAAGGCCATCAAAGGGGGTGGCGGCAAGGGAATGCGCATCGCCCAGACAAAGTCGGACTTCCAGGCCCAATTGCAATCGGCCAAGTCGGAAGCCATGAACTCGTTCGGTGACGACCACGTTCTAGTGGAGAAGTACATCACGACACCACGCCATATCGAAGTGCAGGTGTTCGCTGATAAGCATGGTAACTCTGTAGCTCTCGGAGAGCGAGACTGCAGTATTCAACGTCGACACCAGAAAATCCTCGAGGAGTCTCCCGCTCCGCATCTGCCTGATGCCACCAGGAAAGACATCTGGGCCAAAGCACGGTCTGCTGCAGTGGCCGTAGGCTATGAGGGGGCGGGGACCGTCGAATTCATCTTTGACAACGAAACGGGCGAGTTCTTCTTCATGGAGATGAACACCAGACTCCAGGTGGAACATCCCGTCACGGAGATGGTCACCGGACAGGATCTGGTCCACTGGCAGCTGATGGTAGCCGAGGGCGCCAAGCTGCCGTTAACGCAAGAGGATGTTGAGAATTACATGGCTAGCAGCGGTCATGCAATCGAGGCACGAATCTATGCGGAGAATCCGGATCAAGGGTTCGTCCCGGATTCGGGTACCCTCCTCCACGTCCGCACACCCCAAGCTAGCGAAGATGTTCGAATCGATGCCGGCTTTGTTCAGGGAGACGAGGTTTCCGCCCACTACGACCCGATGATTGCGAAACTCATCGTACGGGGCAGTACGCGACCTGAAGCAATCCGCAAGCTCGCTGCCGCGCTGGAAGAGTACGAAGTGGCGGGTCCCATTACCAACATCGAATTCCTCAAAACGATCTGCCGGAGTCCAGATTTCATCGCCGGCAATGTCGAGACCGGGTATATTGAGAAACATCGCGAGGAGTTGTTTACCCGAGAGGCGATCGATCCCGAGGTGCTGGTACAAGCAGCACTAGCATGTTTACACCATGACGCCGAACCACTGTCTCGGAAACAGGCTAGCTTCGAGGGAGCATCGGTCGGATTTGGGCCTGGGTACCAGTCACGGCAGATCAGCTTTGCGGACCCCACCGTTGGGGCCAAAAAGGACTCCACCTTCGATGTTCGCGTCCAACAAACGGGCGATCATACGTTTGATGTCGACGTTGGCGCGCACCACTTCAAGCAGGTAGTGAGCCATCGCAGCCCGGGCTCGCCGGTAGTCACCTCCTTTTTCCCTCATACCCGCCTCGACACCACGGTGGTCAGGGACGAGGATACCGTCTCTGTGTTCCAACGCGGAGCGCACTATCGCCTGTCAATCCCGCGGGCGAAGTGGATGGAGAAGGCATTGGGTATGAAGGATGTGACCAACAGCGTCCTGGCACCGATGCCGTGCAAGGTGCTGCGCGTTGAAGTTCAAGCAGGAGACGTGGTGGAAAAGGACCAGCCGTTGGTGGTGATTGAGAGCATGAAGATGGAGACGGTGATTCGCAGCCCACAGAAGGGGACGATCGCCAAAGTGGTGCATAAACAAGGAGTATGTCGCGATTCTTCCTCCCCATTAACCCGTTACCACCCTGATATCTATGGATGTTTGGGTCGATGGATTGTCGTTACTTTGTCCTCCTCATCCTTCTTTCCCCCTTCCCTTCATTTTGATTATCTACCTATCAAAAGTACGAGCCATCACTAACACGCACTGTCTTGCAGGATCAATGCAAAAGCGGCACACCACTTGTCGAGTTCACCGAGGTAGACACCGAGTCTTCGGGGTAGGCACAAAAGCGAATATCGAAATATATGCGTGAACAGTATACAACCCAAGTAAACGGTTACCATCGGTCAAATCAGGAATAGGAAGGCGGGCGTGCCGAGAACTGGGGAAGTGGGTCTTGAAGCGGAGACGATCACGCCCACGGCTCAATCAGTGGATCTATTTCTATGGGGAACATGGAACATACAGAGGATCATTCAGCGTTGCTTAAATAATGAAACATGGATGACACATTTCAAACTGAACATTGTCTCGAATTTACCCTCCAAGTATGGATCTGTCTGTATACTGGAAATCTCTTCGGTCAAGAAATGAAGCTCTCCAATATTCCCCGCAGATAAGAAGAAAATACATGCAGCCCAGCAGTGATGGTCTAGATTCTGGTCGGCCTGAATAGACAGGCCGGAGTCACGCGGAAGGCAAATAATTGCAGTCCTTTCAGGGATCTTTCTGTATCTGACATCACTCTTTCAGAATGTCCTTGACCGGGATGGACAAGAGAGAAATTGAGTCCAAGATTCTATAGGAGGTAGTCTGTCACCCTGTTCGTCCTCTTTACAACAGCCCCACCCCACAGAGGACGCACCACCGTCTCCCATTGTCAGTATTATATTTATTTGTGCATTGTCTGTTTCGTGTTATTAGGTAGGTGGATTTGTCTCATTTTTTTCTTTCTACATTGTAAGCAACCTTTTTGTGCTGGCGTCTAATCTCAATTCTACAGTTGTATTTTTCTTTCCTTCGGGCATCGATCGTCTCATTTACTTCCTTCTTCATCTACCGTTTGTTCGCCCACACGCCAACATGCTTAGAATTGCAGTCGCTCGTCAAGCCATCAAGTCTCTCAATCACACCACAGCCCGCCCGGCTTCATTATTCACCCGATCATCCAGCGTCAAAATTCTCCGTCGTCCCCTCTCATCCACCCCCCCCCCGGGCCAGCGAAGAAGAGGAAGAAGATCAAGCCTCAAAAGATCCCCTGTTGACCGCAACCGACAGAGCACGCCAGGGCACATTGGGTGACAAAGAGGGCCGCAATGCCCGTGTTGATGAGAGCCTGCAGATCGAATACCCCCCAGATGAGGATATGCCTCGCTCTCCGGTCGTTCAAGGCCGTGGGGGTATGCACTTCAAACGGACGCTGGCCGCATTTTCCCTCGAGAATAAGGTCAGCGTGGTGACGGGTGGTGCGCGTGGTTTGGGTCTTGTCATGGCTCAGGCGCTGGTGGCGTCGGGGTCACATCTTGCGATTGTTGATTTGAATAGTAGGTTGATTCAGTGTAACGGGCCTTTGTGGGGATAGAAGAACAATTGCTGACGGGATACATATACAGAGACGGAAGCCGAGGAACAGGCAGAGAAACTGGTAGAGCAGTTCCGCAAGGAGAACCCGGGCGTGCAGGATGCGGAGTATGTGAATCCATTGGACGGCATGCGTGACGTCAGATACTGAATTACTCCATAGAATGCCGAGGGTTACCGCCCATTACTCAGACGTGGCCGATCCAGACTCTGTGAACACAGTACTAGCTGAGATTTTCGAGAAGCATGGCAGAATTGACAAACTGGTTACCTCGGCCGGGTTCACTGAGAATTTCGACGCCATTTCGTACCCTTACGATCGCATCCAGAAGCTCTGGGGCGTCAATGTGGACGGCACTTACCTGTTCGCGACCGGTGTCGCCCGACACCTCATGGAGCGCAAGGTCTCTGGCAGCATTGTCATGATCGGTAGCATGTCTGGGGCTGTTGTGAATGTGCCGCAGCCACAGGCGCCGTACAATGCCGCCAAGGCTGCCGTTCGCCATCTGGCAGCGTCGCTCGCCGTCGAGTGGGCGGGCCACGGGATCCGAGTCAACTGTATCAGTCCAGGATACATGTTGACCGCGCTGTAAGTCCCTCCACTAAATTCCAGTTCATTGAGTAACTCCTGACGGGCCTCCAGGACGCGCAAGATTCTGGATGAGAACCCGGAGCTCCGCGACAAGTGGATCTCGCTGATCCCCACCGGCAAGATGGGCACGCCGGAGGACCTGATGGGCGCCGTGACCTTCCTTCTAAGTGACGCCTCTCGATATGTCACCGGTGCTGACCTCCGTGTCGACGGTGGCTACACCCTGACTTAGACCGTAAGATGTACAGGAAGGATACACCCGTATTGAAAAATTGGGGATAAGGCATTGCTTATCATTGATTAGTCGTGGTCATGATGTATGGGCTTTGAATAGCGTTGGATTTTTTGCTTTCCCCATCCTGTTGATTTGCTTTTACTAGAGCTCATTGCATTAATATTATTTTTCATAGTGTGTGGCTAGATCTACTGGAACATGCGGGTGCATTGGCCGATCTAACATGACATCATAATTACAGGGAGTAGTCGGAACTGGCCAGCCACAGCTAAGGGGTACACTGTGGCTCTGCCTGGTCACGAAACCCAGTACCTTCGGCAATTGTCTCGAGATCTGTGCCGTACACACAGAAGACAGGGCAACCGAGTACCTTGTTTTCAGACCAGATGTCTATACATCTCCCGACCCACCGATTCATGCCCTTGAATGTGGCCACGGTTTTAGCGCCCGCTTTCCACTTCTTCAGAGCTCTTGGTCCACCGTAGATCAACTCCCTAAAATGGATCGATGAGCACTCGCCCGTCTCCACATTGGGAAGACCGACCAGCTCAGTCAGTCATTTGAGAGGGACTTGTGATCAATAAATAAATTAAAATCGGAGCAGCCGACGTAACCGCCGTTGAGTGATCTGCCCATATTTCTTTTTCCTCATTTCCTTCTTAGCTCGAAGGAATATTGGCGCATTCCTGTAGTATCTAGTCGGCTGTAGAGTAAGGTAAGAGGGAAGATTAGGTTCGGCGATTGAATGATAGATCCGTGTCTACTTGATGTGCCTGGGTGCCTCGCGTTAGTCTGGCTTATAATACCTCGCTTTTCAGGCAACCCGACAGGCCTGATATTCCAGGCTGGATTGATACTTCTCTTGGCACCAAATGGGACTAGCTTGACACTCCTAGTGATTCTCTCCAATGATAATGACACTTTTCAGGCCCCGTGGTCGTCGCTTCTTTCCTTCTACTGTGTCTTCTTTTTCTTTTTCGTCTTCTGCTCTTCCCCGGTTCTTCCTTGGTCCTTCCTTGGTCAAACCTTCTCTTGTCTCTTCCTTTTTTAGGCGATTTCATTCTCCTCTGTTCACCTATCATCCTTACCATACACATCATGCCATAGATGATGGCTCACTCACCTCTGCAGATAGATTAATCTCAAGGCCCTCGGCCGGTCTGGATGACGCTCTGTTGACTCACTTCTTTGTCCATCATCGCAAAACACACACGCACTAGTCCTTATCCTGTTATTCACCCCACTCCCCCCCCCCGCCTCCCTGGTCAGCGGCTGAAGGCGGAGATGGTCAATATTACGGCGGCGACTCTGCAGTAAGGGAGAGACCACATTTCTTGCCTGATCGGGCTCGATTGTTACACCGCTGCAGATCAACCATTGCGAATAGTATCGGTCCTTGCGACTTTGTTTGTTCCCCAGATCACTCGGGACTGGTCACAGACACAGACCCGCCTCCTTCCCCGGATTCCTTCTCCTGCCTCCCTGCGTTTGTCAACGCAACCTGGTCTTTGCTTCTTTGGCCACACAATTTAACTCACCGCCAGACGCATCATTCCCCAGTTGATTCACTTTCCGGCTGACCTCTCTCTCCCGTCTTCTTTCTTTGTTCCGCCTCCCTCTCTCCCTTCTAAGCGTCTCGGCGTCGTCAAATCATCGATCGACTTCCCCCAAATCATGTAGTCTCTGGAACCTCACTAAATCACGTCACTGTGGATCGCTGGCTCTTAAAATGGAGAACCTCCCGCAAGGCTTGGTGTCGACCTCGACGCAGCTGCCGTCCGGTCTGGATGACACGGCCCCCATCGATGTGGACGATATTGTGAAACTCTGGAAAGGTACGTCGCTTGTTGGCTGGTGGAGATCTCGACTGATGTTGGGCAGTGTACAGTACCAATCCGGCAGTGCACGAAGGCGATGTGGGACATCGACTGGCTCATTTCTTCTGGAGAATATGGGGCAACGAAAGGATCCGATGTTCCCTCAACGGTACATCCCTGGCTAGACTCTTTATGCGCATCGCGGAGCACACCCCATCGGCCTCGCTAACGCCAAGCACGAAGGTAAGAGTGAGCCCCTTTGGTCATTTGCTCTTATTAACCTGTGCCCCCAGAAAGAACACCGTCCACAGAAGCCGGAGCCCTCGCGGAAGCTGTCTGATAATGCATCTCAAACACCACTCCAGCCCATCTTGAAGAAACCCAGCCTCACCCACACCCGCAGCGAGTCGCCCAAGACCACCCGTCTGCTCCTTACAGGGGAAGGCGGCTCAAGCGTCACCCGCAAGCCATCTTCTAACGCGCCAACCCCTGTGCTTCAGGCCCAGCCGGAGACTACGAGAGGTAAAAAGACGTATGTCGCCTCGACCAAAGCCAAGGCCAAGTCCAGTAAGAGGCGGCCCGTTATCATGCGGCGCAAGTCATCCCAGGCCTCGTCCGGGACCAACACGCGCAACCACAGTCCCAGCAGGGCTCCGACTCCGCTGACAGTCGGAGCATCCGACCAATTCATGGAGCTGGAAGACGGCGAGCCCGAAGTCGACGCTCCAGGTACGGAGTCGACAGACTCGGTTGATCTTATGCTGACCGATGTCAAAGAAAAAGTGGCCCCTACTGTGGCTCCTGTGGACCCAGCCGATCTCGAGAAACCCGTCCAGCTGCCGGATTCGTTCCTTGTCGACCTGAAAGACATCCTCCAGAAGAAGTCGCCGTCTCAGAGTGCCAAATCGTCTCCCCCAAAATACGGATTCATCTCTCGGATCGACGACTATACGCACTATGACGCGCGGTTCTTCAAGTCGGAGAACTATGAGCAGCCGTCATCTGCGTCCTTGGTGGACAAGGACTTCCGGACACGGTTTACAGAGCGCAAGCGGCAGGAGGAAGAGCTGATCGCGTCGTCGCTGACCACGGGAGATGCCTCGATGCCGATCAACGCGTCCGGAGGCGAAAGCATGGAGTCCATCTCGCCGACCTCGCAGGGGACGTCGATGGCTACCAGTTCGGGTATTCCGATCAGGACGCCTAGTCAGAATGGGTCCATGTTCTCGCCGAGTGGACGGCGGACGTCGGATGGAATGTCCATAGTAACGCCGTCATCGAAGGGACGCAGCCAGCTGAGTTTCTTGCTGGAGAAGAGTCGCCTTGAGGAGGCCATGGGAGGGCGTGATAGGTAGGATGAGGATATTATGACTGCACGAGATTGGCGATGAGATACGGACTAAATACAATGAATCATGATGCACTCATTCCTTCAGTATGCCTTGTCGCTCATAACCCTGATTCCCATCCCAGATGAGTTACCAATGCATAAATACAACAGAAAAAACCAAGTAAAAGACAAAGTAAAAACAAAAACAAAACAAAAAGAAAAAAGAGACGAGCCCCCAACCTAACAACCATCTCCCCAAGACCCAACCCAGCTAAACAATCAAACCCGCTCCACCTCTTTCTCAACCCCATCCCCACCCCCAACCTCCAACACACTCTGCGCATCACCCCCCCTCACCCTCCCCCTCCACCACCTAACCCCCCTCCACGCAGCAGACACCACCCAGAACCCAAAATTCACCAAATCCACCCAAACCGCCCTCCTCATCCTCTCCAACTTCTTCGCCCTCTCCGAATCCTCATCCCCACCATACCTCACCCCAATGAACATCTCCCCAAACACCCCAAACACAACCAGCCACAGTATACAAAGCACGACCTCCCACGCAAACAGCGGCAGATGCGCCCCCTGCCTCATCGGCAGCGGTCGCGCCTTCATCGCAAACACCAGAATCAGGTACGTGAGCGCTGTGCACGCCGCCAGAAAGGCCGTTATAACAGCGTAGACCCATTTGGCGGGGGCGTCCTCGTCCTTGCTGTTGATGTCTTGGCTGTAGAGGCCGATGACGGTTAGGGCGAGGGCGAATTGGAGGGTGAAGAGGATTTTGTCGAGGTTGGTTTTCAGGGCGTTGCGGGGGGGTTTGGGGGGGTTGGTGGTGGTGGAGGGGATGTTGGAGAGGGTGATGTCGTTGGGAGAGGTGGAGGACGGGTTGGACTTGTTGGCTTTGTGCGTTTTGGCGGCTTTGAAGCCGTAGCGGAGGACTTTGAGGATGATGAACCACATTTTCTTCTCTCTAGGTTCTTTTGATGCTGATGTTGTTTTTGTTGTTGTTCGGAAGGAGGTTGTTTGTAGATGGTGAATGTATGTACGGTAGATGTAGTATATCGTATATCAGAGTCGTGAAATAGACGAGAGTAAGGAAGTAATGCGCCAGCGCAACCACAGATTATGTATAAGATAGACTCAATCAGAGAATCTCTTCAAAGGAAGAAGAATGATAAAGAACAATGGCGAGATCTAAATATTCTAGAAAGCGACAAAGCGCAAGGGTTTGAAAAAGAAATGAACGAAGGAGAAAGACACACAAAGAAAGAGTGTTATTTAGTTACCAGTGATGAATCAATCAATGCAAGCATCTATTGACTATTCCCTCCCTTTATACTATTTGATTCTCTCTAGAGCTATCCCAGCCGGCAATATCTAAAAATATCCCCTTGCGCAAAGAATCCCTCCCATCCAGTGATCGCGCCAACCTTCCTCAGGATGAAACTGGGTCATGTTTGACAGGGTGTTTTTCTCGCGTAAGAGGATGGCGCGCGCGAAGGTTTCTTCAAGGGAGCTCCTCTTAGTGGCAAACTATTTTGGGGATTGTGTTTCGGCAGGCGCCTATACTGCAGGAGTGGACTGGTTGTTCTTCACGGCTGGGCGATGGAAGGGATGGGATGTGATTGGGTGGGTCACGGGATGTGGTCAGCCCTATAGCCGCTGTCTTCTACATGCAGAGTAGTAGGGGCCTAGTTCAGTGACTAGGGACCTGACTTGGGCATTGATGGGGTGCTGGTATAGGTCTATTGTGTTCCTTGAGTGATTCCCTATTCATTAATTGAAATCAATCCTATTGTATGGTGGTAACTGCAACAATGATCAATTCACTGAATCACATGACTGGACTACTAAATTGGGATTAGTCGGATCTATCATGCAGTATACATATTTTCATGCAAGCAACCCTCGAAGCGCTTCCATTCTTCATCTACGCTGCTCTAGGGTAACCTGAGCTGAGACGCCAATTGGTTGTCGCCATTGCACAAAGCCAGGTTGTCCAGGTAAGACTGTCACAGTCGTTTCGCTTGGAGCAGAGATCAAGACACCCATCAAAGTCAGGAGTAGTGCCAATGTTCTGCAGCGGCGGGGTCGCGTTTGTGAGTTCTACCATGCGTCAGTATATAAGTATCCCAAACAGAATGCTCGGGGTCAAGAAGGGGCATCCATACGAGTATTGCACGCAAAGACAAACTTCTGCCCATTCACCTCGGTGATCTTCGCGTATCAGCGCCGTGACCTGTGGCGGGTCAGTCAAAACGACATCGTGTCAACATTAAGCATGGCACATCCGCAACATACACAGCGGCGCAACCGGCATGTACTTGACCAGATTTGCCTGGCAGACCGCCAGCGGGTCATTGGAGATGACCATGTATCTAGGCGCTGGGGTCCGAGGCCCCGAGCCCGTGCTATACTAGCACTGGCCGTTTGAGCGGTCCCAGACCGCCGTATCACAAGAGCTATCGCCGTCGCAGATGTCAGCGCAGATCTCGGGGGAGCGCACACGCAAAGACGGGCTGGCGCCTGTGCTCTGCTCGACGTCGCAGTAGTAGGAGTAGGGGGTTCCGTTGATGGACAGTGAGCTTTGGGTCTGGCCGTTGCCGCAGTACTGGTCGTATGCGGCGTTGTAGGGCTCCCTGGCTGTGACGGCGGATGCCATCCAGGTTGTGCTGAGGGGTGCGATGTTGGAGAGTTTCATTTTGGTAGAGGGGTGGGCGATGATGGGTGGAGAGAGTGAGGTAGTGGTTGTATTGAATTGATACGAGAACCTATAGACTCTGAGATGGGAGCTGGAGATAGGTCAACCTTAAGTCGACTTGTTTGATTTGGCGCGGTACGTTTTCGGTGGTAGGGCCGAAGCAGTATCAGTCTCAGCTGTCTAGTATTTGGAATCCAGGGATACGTCGTCGGATGAAACCATCGGTTTACCCGGCACGCACTACTCTGACTTGATTGAAGCATTCCATGATTTGACTGGGCTGGCGTAATTCTGATTGATTTGTGATATAATCAATAGACTTGGGTTCTGTTGAACTAGCCATGTTTGCTTTGTCTCATTCAGGAAAGGATTTTAACACCTGTGTATGGGTTTGCACCAATCTTATATATAACCCTCGAATCTCTATATAGAACTTGTAGGAATCTCCTCTCGAAACAGACTACCAGTGATTACAAGATAACCTACCAAGTAATAGTAAGATATTCAAGAAACCACTAGCAAGAAAATCTATAGATACCTAATCAAAAGAGTAAAAAGTAATATAGTAAGACCGCAACAGAACCACCCACAAGCAGCAAGAGGCATTCAGAATACCTCCACTACCAAGAGTACTAGACAACTCATCCTCACCTCGCAATTAGAACACGCATGCATATACTGGAGACGTCTCAACTACCCAACGACCTAAGTGCTTAATCATTCAACCTCGTCTTGTAGGAAAATGTAGCCATCTGAAAAGATTCAAGTTAGGCGTGGATCCTGTCACACAAAATTCTTCGCTCATTCCTTCCAACCTGCATAAGGGCACAGCTACAAATGTAAAAGCAGCCATGGAACTGTCCGCGTTGAGCAACAGCTCATGGAATATGAATGAAAGAATGGTTGAATGAATGTGACATGCTTGTGAAATCCTGGTTATCTTTTCAGGTTCATGCTACTCAGCCAGCCGCTCTTACAAAACTTGAAATCTTGGGGGTTCAGCTGAGGGGAGCTGATTGTGGGTGCAAATATTCTTTTGACCTTTAATGTTCTTTCTTCTCTTCCTTTCTCTTTTCAGGTAAATACATCAACTAGATTTAGAATATACAATCTCAATGTTCTGGTTTGCACCGTGGAACAATAAGAATACAAAATTACAAAAGCCGGCGCTCTCAAGCAGGAATTATAGATTCCATTCTTCCTCACAAAGTCGTGTCTGCTGGTGTTTATAGGAACATTTATCAGCATGATGATAATAATTAGAGCACTCTCTAGGTCATCTCGGTAATACAACAGGCTGGCCAGTGCCTATGAAAACCTGTATTATCTCTGGAAATACGGACCAACAGCTGGTAAATTAATGTGGAATTTCCAAATGCCGTAAATAATCCCCCAAGGTTCACACAAGCTATTCTGGCAGTGAGAAGACGTTTGCTTGAGGCTGCCTTGCCTTGGTAAACACTATTATGATACTCGTGTATGCAAGGCTGGTGTTTCGCTCGACGATGACCATGCGGATCCTTCATCAGATAATTGCAGTCAGCTCATAATAAATGAAGCAATTTCCCCCTGAGCCTCTGAAGATTTACATTTTCCCCGTAGTCTGGGAATGCATTTGTCTCCAAAGACACGTACAAGAGCTATCATTGTTTGGCGTTGTCAACGCTGGCATGGAGTCCGATGGCCTCTGCTTATGTCATACTTCGCGTCAATTATGCCGGACAGCCTTGTCATTACTCTTATGGGTGATGATAGCCACAACGGACCAATGCAAGCGAATACAAGTGGCAGTGCCATCCTTGGCATATTGGTAATAAACGACTGTGTTCTACTGAAAGCACACAAGGCTGAGGGTCGCGGAACACACTTACATAAAACGCATGCCATTTTTATGAGCTGCTTTTGCTTACTTTCCATACTGTGAGCTTCTCTTACACACTGATTAAAATCTTCTACACGATGGCAGATGAGAATAGGGGTACCTACTCTTTCTACTCCTCTGAATCCGAGGAAGATGATGCCTCCACCATGACTACTGAGCAGGAAGGCTTTCATTCACATACACCGTCTTTCCCCCGCCGGCTTCACCAGAAATTCCAATACACCCATCTTCCGAATTCGTCCTGGTTCTGGAAAGGCAAGGATCTGTTCCAGCGAGTTCAAGACAAAGCCGGAATTGACAAGGTTCCGCTACCGTTTGTTAAAGAGGAGATTCAGCCCGGAAAGGAGTGGATTAAAGGTGCTATACTCTGTGCCTATGGCACTGCGGCGATTTTGGTATTCAACATGATTTTGACTATCATCGCGATTGGCATTGGATATTCGAAACAATCAGGCGACAAGTCTTTCACATACGCTGAGCTTTATGAAGGAGACTGCTCTGTGACCAGTGGCTGGGTTACCGGAATGCATGTGGTGATTAACATCCTCAGCAGTGCCTTATTAGCTGCTAGCAATTATGTGATGCAGTGTTTGAGCGCACCGTCACGGTCTGACGTCGATAAGGCCCATTCACGGCGTGACAAGCTGAATATTGGCGTTTTGAGCCTCAGGAACCTTTTGGTTATGGACGCTAAGAGAAAGGTTCTCTGGGCCTTACTATTTATTAGTTCGTTGCCTATCCATATGCTGTTCGTATACCGACCTTAAACATCATACCCAAGTCAACATGACTAACAGAGGAATATTCTAGATTTAACACGGCTATCTTTTCATCAATAAGTTCTAATGGGTACGGGATTGCCGTTATTCCAAAAGACCTGGGGGAAAAGGAATCCCTTGTTGTGGACCAGTATGAAGCCAGATCTTTCCACGATCTGAATGGGGCTGGTGCAGAGACCATACTTGCCGAACGCTTTAATGGTACTTATAAAAAGATGAGCATATCTGATTGCGCTAAAAGATATGATGTGGAATTCAACACAAAAGCAGGCACAGCTCTGCTGGTCACAGAAAGGAACAATCTTCGCGGCTTTTCTTGCCTCGCCCCTATCTTTGATGAGGCAGCGGACAAGCGGTACTTCAGTTCACTCGGTCTACTACGCGAAAACCCACAAGTCATGGCGCTAAATTGGGACTATCCAAATTGGACTTTCAATGAAAACGGCACCGACACTTGGGGAAGCCTGCAGAGTTTGTATCCCGCCTTTTTCAAGACGGACGATGTGGGAACGTACTCTAGTGTACAGGATGATATTGATACTCTTACCACCTTTATCTTGCTGAACAATCCTGGTAGTGAGCAGCTGCAAGACTTTCTGGGCACAGCTTCGAATTGGCAGCATGATTCCCGGGTTGCCCAACTCTCGTTTCGCTCCGACGGCCGATCAAGTGTGTACGATATAGCCTCCAGCAGTGATCGCATTCCGCATATTGCTATATCCGAATGCTGGACCAAAGACGTCGACCAGCACTGCCAGTTTTATTTTAGTCTACCGATATGCCTCGCGGTTATCTTTTGCAACATCGTCAAAGTGTGTTGTATGTATTTGGCGGCAAGAACAGATCATAAAGAGATATTCTTAACAGTTGGTGATGCGCTCTCTTCTTTTTTGAACACGCCTGATACAACAAAAAGAGTTTACGGCCCTATGTCAAAAAGACGTATAACCCATGGGTTCCATCCTCGACCGGATTCCAAGTCGAAGAGATGGCTGAAGGCTGCCAGCTGGACGCGCTGGACCGTCACTTCTATATTGTACTTACCCTGGCCCAAACAAAAGATATTGTTCCTGACATATCATAGGTTTATCGTTTGCCTTGCCGTATCCATTTTTCTATATAACCTGGCAATACCTTCGTGGTCAGTTTCAGCTGCTCGAGAACTAGGATTTGGGAAGCCAAACGGATCTGCTATCATATTCTCTGGCCAAAACCTCATTCTCCTAGCACTCTTAGCCAACACGCCACAGATCGTGTTTTCAGCATTATACCTTTTGTGTAATGGCCTTTTTACATGCATGACTGCTGTGGCTGAATACAATAGCTATGCGATCCAACGAAAACCGCTTAGAGTGTCTTGGCCAAAGGGCGAGCAGCGATCGACATATTACCTCAGTCTTGCGTACCGATACAGTGTCCCTCTCATTGCAGTATCATCAGCTATGCATTGGCTTCTCTCCCAGTGTATATTCCTTGTCAAGATAAACGCCTACAACATCTACGGACAGGAGTTTAAGGGTAGCGCATATTTGTCCGATGAAAATATTACCGCATGTGGCTACTCCCCTCTTGCCATGTTCATCACCATTATAGTGGGCATATCGACTTTTCTTGTCCTTACAGGCTTCAGTTTCCGACGTCTCCGGTCAAATTTGCCGCTAGATTCATACTGCAGCATTGCAATTAGTGCAGTGTGTCATCCCCCTCCCGGAGATGAGAGCGCATCATTGAAGCCAGTCATGTACGGGGAGGTGCTACAGGATGAGGAAGACAACTCAGATATGGTCGAGGCCGGGTCTCAAGACGGTGTGAGCCACTACCCTTATTGCACTTTCACATCGAAGGAAGTGACTACTCCTAGGGTGCCTTCGCGATTCTGTTGATATTGGCATGAACTGCAGGGCGATCGATTCATGTGATTCAGTTTACGATTTGGAAGTGTTAGTTAGCCTGTATCGGTCTAGGAATAGCAATTTCAAATCAACTGCCAGAAGACATTTAAGGACCATGATCCATGGTTACAACCGAAGCAGCGAAATTGCAAGCCTTTGTGGGGGCAGTCTTTTGACGTTCGCCTAAATCTGCCTGGCGAGAAAGTATCTAGGTTTAAAGGCGAGGAAAGAGAACCTAATTTTCAACTGTAGGAGAGAATTAAGCATCGTCTTTAAATCCAGACTTCCAGTTATCGTTATCGACCGCGACGCGTTGTTAGTACGGGGTGAATATAGAAATTGATAGGGAACGACCTGTCTGGTTATATTAGGGTTGATTCTTCTTCGGTCCTTGCCTACGGTTCGCGCCCACTCTTTGCAGGATCAGTGGAACGGCTTTCGAGTAGGAGAGCGTGCCCAATCAACCCTATGGGAAGAAAGTGTTAGAATGCCCCCACAATGCTAGTAGGCCATGGCCGGGTCTATAAGAAGGAACTCCAACTCCATCAATCCATAACCAAAACAGCAGTCCACCACAACATGAGAGTCATACTAAGCCAGTTGCCATTCGAGCTTCTTCATTCCATCGCCGACTTGGTACTATAGGTAACACTGCGGGGTTCCGTGACACTGCTTACAACAGGCCAGCTGCCACAACGCAGTGTTCGGTCCTTAAGCCTAGTATCAACTACACTATATACTGCTCTGTTCTCTCAACTCCATCGTACAATCACCTTCGGCGCCAACAATGAATGGGCTTTAAACATCCTCAATGTTGGTCTCTTTATGCAAGACCATCCTAGTCCCCCAACGCAGGGGATCATGCAGGATATAAGACGACTAACAATCAAGGCCCCAATCCACCTCGCCAGATTCCACCGCTGTGTATACAGTACAATAGCAACTTTTCCCGCCCATAATATCGCCAAGAGGGCTCACGCTGGGAAGCCCGCACAAACCCACAGCTCACACTGCTTTTCTGGGTGGTCTATCGTCCCAGATGTATCAGATCTTCGCTCGGCCAGAGCCCAGCATACTCCGATCGTTTCAGTACATATGGAAAGCATTTCCTACGGCCACCAACACTAACCTATCGGAGGTAGCATATCAGGACCTGCATTCCCCCCGGCATCGTAGAAGCCAACCGACGGACAATGATTCCCTTGAATATATATAAGAGAGTATAATAAGAATCTTACTAGAACTAATTACCAATCTCTTCAAGGATGCGAGGTTAGGAGGCTAAAGCCCGAGGCTATATACACATAGCTTGCAGTGTCTTCAATGACTCAGCCCCCGCAGGTCTTGGCGAGCAGGCTGCCTGAGGCTGCCGCCTAACAATTAGTATACTATCTACCCACAGTAAGGTCTTATATCTGCTTTACCAAACTGAGCACTCGGTTCTTATTCCTGATCGTGACACTAGATATAATAAATTATTAAAATTAATTAAAAGAAGAATAAGTAATTTCTTTCAAAATATATTATGTCTATTTTTCTTTCTATATTTTATCTTCTTTATAAAGAGATCTGTCTGTTAATAAGTAGGGGATTAGCTGTCTAAATGATGTCTACTCCTAATCCCACTGAAATCGGCATACCGCCGTTTACAATACCTAGCCCTATAGATGGAAAGAAAGGAACTGGTAGTTGATAGGATGCAGATGCAGATGCAGATGCAGATGCGGGGGTATATCTATCCATCTATATAGGACAGCATTAGTATGTGATCTACACTACGTACACCCTCTTTTCTTTTCTAGGGACATAAGGAGCCGGAGTCGACAATCATCCCAAAGATAGACAACTACGCATGGCAAATTCAGATAACCATATCCATCCATTCATCTCATACCGATACCTAACCTATGCTCATGCGACGATCAATCCACCTAATCGAGTCCGTCCCATGTAATTCCATCGATCCGTCCATCGATCCATCCATGCACACATACATACAGTCAACACCAACCAACCGAAGAAACGAAACGAGTCATACTTCCATATCACATTCTATCGTGTTCACCACGCCGTTGCTCCACGTGAGAACCAAACCGATCATACCATACCAAAACCCAAAGATGAGAGAGAGAAACCATGCTGTATCATGAGACGTAATGCTCAGGTGTGTAGAGCGGGGATTCGTTGATGCTATTTTTGCAATGATAATAAAATGATAAGATGATGAACCGAGGGGGAGGGGGGAAGAAAAACGGGGGGAGGGTACAAAAGGAAAAGAAAGTAAAAATAAAAAAATGAAAAAAAACCGAAGAGGAAGAAGAAGAAGAAGAAGAAGAAGAAAGGCTAATAGTGAAGAACAGGCCATGCAAGACAAAGGAAATAGAGACAGCGACGGCAGGTCAATTGCCTTCAAGTAGATAGGCAGACCTAGACGCCGCTGGCCTCCTGTCAGGGCGGCCTGTACGTGCCTGCGTCCGCAGCCCCTTTAACGCCGGATGCACTCGCCGGTGCTTTGGGATGATTCCCGGGCGGCAGGGGTGTTTTAAAGGTTCCGGTTGGAGGTGCTGTAGGAGGCGGATCAACAGGTTCATCATCGTAGTCGTAGTCATCGTCATGCTGCCCCGATCCACCTCCCAAGGACGAATGGTCGGCCGATGCCCGATCGTGACTTCCATCGCAGCACCCCTGGTGGCTCGCGGTATGCTTTGTCGCCCCCTTGGGGGTCTTCTTGTTCTTGCGGCCCTTCATCTTAGCCTTCTCCAGTAGCCGCTTCTTCTCCGCCAACCGCTTGCGCTCCTTCCGATCCTTAATCTCATACTGTCGAATCAAGGCTTCCGGGGGATGGCCGAAGATACTCTCGTACTCGCAGAACTCGCAGATCCAGATGTCTTCCAGATTCGGAGGATGGTGCAGGTTGGTATACTGCTGCTGGATCTTGCGTTGTCGCGCGGCCAGCGCATAGATGCTGCCGGGAGACCGCTTCTTCTTCCGCCCTGCGTTGTTGGGTTCGACCCCCGTAGCAGACGGCGGATGACCAGGCTGTTGGCTCATCTGAGACGCGGTGTTGTTGGGGCTAGTTTGCGTCGCCTGCGTCGAGAAGCGCCGCTGATTCTGGGCGGCCGCGATCGATCCGGGCGAGCGGTGCGTGGCCGCGTACGGACTCTGCGGCTGCAGCGCCATGCCTTTGGACGAATCCGATTCGCACGTGAAGGTGAATTGGGTCTTGGTAGGGGTCGTGGCCTGCTGTTCGAGCATGCTTACCGCCTTCGATCCGGGGGGAGGGGAGGGAAACGCCGAGGCGGCCGCATTGGCGATAGCAGCGGAGATGATCCCCTGGTCCGAGCTCGTATATTCCCCTAACTGGATTAGCGGGATCCTGGATGGTAGGGAAAATGACCACCCCGAAGGAACATACCTGTGGAGCCAGGCGAGGACATACCGTCACGGCGAGCCGGCCCCCGTCCCTGCGACCAAGCGACCGGACTCGGGTGAGACATAGAGCCTCGCCCCGTGCTGTTTCGATGTGCATGACGACCGAGACGGCCTCTCCCGGGACCTGACATGCCATGGCCGACGGGAGAAGCCGGGCTACCGGTGCCGTAGAAGGTGCTCACGTGGCTTCCATCTCCAGGAGGCCCCGTCGATGGAGCCGAGGAGGTCAGCCCCATAGTCGAGAACTCGGGCGACAGGGTGGAGTGACTTCCTAAATTTCCCGGCGTGGGGATTTTGCGCTTCTTTTTGTTGTTGGTGTTCTCGAAAGCGTCGTACCCGTCGGGCCCCGCCGAAGACTTGATCGGGGTGCCTTCCCCGTTGCCCGGGTGGGGTTGTGGCTGCGAGTTGACCGCCGACGGGGACAGGGGCGACCCGCGGAAGCCAGCACTTCGGTGAACCACCACGGGACCGTCCTCATCATCCCCGCTCTCAACATCTACGCCGTTCTCATACGGAAGGTGATCGCGTTCCGGACTGTGATCATGGCCTTCGCTCTGCTGCACATACACTTTGGCATCATTCACCACCTCCCCGCTATCCGCACATGCACCATAGAACAATTGGGTCGCCGGGGGAGCCGGGGGGTAGAGGATCGAGTCCGCGGCGTCGGAGGATAGTCGGGTACGCAGCGGGCGTTTGGGAAGAGGACGGATCAGTCGATCTGGATAGACGGGGGACGGTGTATCCGGAGCCGAACTGTACATCCCATCTACAATTAGGCAGGCAATATCAGTAACCAATCCACTAGCAGGTCCCGATCCCGGCCACTCAGTGCCACCCAGTTGGATCCTGGGGACGTCCGGGGAAAATCTGTAGTTCCCATACACTCTTGGTGAATAGACATACTCAGCGTAGCAGCCATGATGCAAAGATCTCTCGTCTCTCGACCGTCACAGCCACAGCCGGACGGTGCGGTGACTCCAGCTAACTCGACCAACGGAGGTACGGAAGATGATTGTTCCTCGCTTGATCCGTCTGGTTTGAGGGACTTCAATTATAATTTTACCCTTCTCGTATGAAGGCCCTCCACCCGGATGATCGACTGTAGGATAGATTTATGGGGGCGAAGATTTAATTGACACGGGGTCGGTGGGAAAAGAGAAGTGAATACGGTGACGGATTCTGGATCGGGGCAACCCACTTGTCAGTTGGCATGTTGTTCAACCGAGCGCCAGGTCCGAACAGACCGGGTACGTCCCCCAGTCTCACCCCCCAGGAGCAAGTCAAAGCGCAGGACCCGGTCTTACCGACTCGATCGACGTAATGGGAATGGAGCTTACCCGTGAATCATCCACCAGGACCGCGTCTGCAGACTTTTTGGCAGCCCAAGTGTCGGGTAGGGGAATCGCCAGGCACACCCGACCGACACCTCACCACCAACGGGCAGAGACGTGGAAAGAAGGATCAGAAAAGAAAGGACGGACTAGTCGGAGTAATCCGAGAGGAGACCTCACTGATCACCACGAGCCAGGAGGGGAGGGGGATGGGAGAGGATAGGGGGATAAGAGGGGTGAAATGGAGAGTCGGGATCTTGGATGAACAACCGCTCATTACGGGGATTATCTTTATGCCTGTCGGGCTTAGTCAGGTCACGCATAAGTCTTGGATTCGTCGGGTTATGCAGGTGGAGGTGATGTAATCAGCGATACCCTCTCACCGCCTTCTCAAGCGAGCGATCTCGTTTCCCCACGTTATTCTGACAGTTGTTTGCGAGTGATAACTCTACACTACAGCCGTCTCTAATGACCCCAGAACCATATCCGATGTCCAAACAAGGAGATCCACCTGTCTGGTTCAGGAATTAAGGTTTGGGAAAATGATAGTTCTTGTTCAGTGCAGGAATCTTCTCGCCGCAAGGGTCGGGACTTTCTCCAGGTACACTGCACGAACACCAACATAACCCGTGCATCCTCGGTGCCCAACCAACGATATATCCGACAACGACTTTTATGCTCTGACGTGGATCAGTGACTGTTGGAGAATTGATTCCAACCAGATGGCTAGTTGTTCCAATGACTACACAATACCGGACTACTACCGGACTACGCTGTCAGGGCCAAGTTGAGGGGAATCGTCTGCGCTGGCACATCGCATTTAATGCGCGACTGGACACATATCGAGGGTTCTCATGGCCATGTCAAGACCATGTAGAGGGGGAGATTCTTGCATCGGATCAATCGAGGAACCGCCATCAAGTATGTGGACAGCCGTTTTGCCGATGCGAGTGTCCGATCTCTTTTCCGTAGCTTGCTTGATGCAAACAACACCTTGATAGAGGTAGTCCATCATGTCCATCCTACTACAATCGAGTATTTCGAGACCATAGTATATCTATTATGATGAATTGTATTTGGAAAACTCGAGAGTCGGCAGGTATCCGAGATGAGTGGGGGGAGGATGCAATCGGGAGAATCTGTTTGACAGTAAGCCAGGGATTAATCACGAAACACCTCAACGTATAAGATCTAAGAGAGAGATAGAGATCCCACAGTGGACCATATAAAATTCAAACGGAACAAAAAGCCCAAAGAGGGAAAGATAAAAAAAAAAAAAAAAAGAGAAAGAGAGAAAGAGAGAAGTTGGATGACTAACACTCGAGCGGGGAAACCGGCGACGGAACGGACCAATTGAGAAAGCCGCGCAGAGCACCAGTCCAGCAGTAGCAGTAGCAGTAGTAGCAGTACGGTGCGGTGCCTCCAGGTAGTAAGAGGCAGTCTAAGTCATAGTGAAGTCCGCTACTCTCTCCCTCTCCATTTCTTTCTCCTCTTCTCACTCCTCTCTTCCCCTCCCCTCCCGCTTCATCCTCTCTTCGGACTATGTAGTTCGCCGTTTGCTTGCGAGCTCCCGGTCGCTTTCCTCATTTTGGCTCTATCTCTCCTCAACGGGTCGCAATTGTCCTCCCCTTCTCATTCTCTTCTCTCTCCCGCTTCTCCATCCATTCTCCCTCCACCTATCCCGTCCGATACCTCCTCCACCGTGCGACAGCTCGCCTACGGGCTTGTCTGTCCTCGATCTCTGGTACGTTCTCTCCAGCTGTGAAGAAGGAAAAATTTTAATCTAATTCACGTGGTTCATCTTCAGATCCTCCCTTCCTCCCCCGCCAATTCTGCTTCTTACCATGACACCTCGTCGCTCTTCTCGTGCCCGCACTTCTCAACCCTCACCAGCGATCCTGCCGCATACAAATTCATCCAGTTCCTCATCCTCAATGACTCGCGAACGAAGCACCCGATCCAACCACAAAATCCCCTCCCCTCACGGCTCCTCCGGCCACCGCTCCCAGTCAGCCGAAGAGGTTGACGCGGGTTCGAAAATGGATTACCCACAGACGCGGCAGCGCCAGCGCGCCCGCGGTGACGACGACCCCTCTCTAGGAGAAGGGGAAGAAGAAGATGGCGAAGAGGATGAGGAGGAAGAGGAAGTTACAAGATGTCTCTGTGGACAGCAGGAATACCCTGGTCTACCCCCCTCCCGTCGGGAAGCTCTCGGTCGCAGTGGCATGCGGCCCCGGGTCAAGGAGGATGCGTCCTTGAACCCGCCTCCCGACTCATCCGAACTGATGTCGGATGATATGGGGAGTATGTTCATCCAATGTGATTCCTGCAAAGTTTGGCAGCACGGCGGCTGTGTGGGAATCATGGATGAGGCGATGAGTCCGGACGAGTATTACTGTGAGGAGTGCCGCAAGGAGCTCCACAGGATTAAAAGCGAAGTCAATGGGTGAGTTTCTCTGTTTATTTTTTTCTCACTTGTCGCCGGCGTTGTTTTTTTTTTTATTTTTTTTCCCTCCTTCTACTTTTGGAGCAGGGTGAGCGAGTTGAAAATTCTCTCATCCGGAGGCCACGGGTGTCATACCCTTCGCCTTGTGAAGCTTTTTCTTTCACCTCCTAGCACAACATCACATTACAAAGCCTAACCTGATTCCAGCTCACGCTCTTCTACCTACCTTCCTGTCGTCGCCCCCTCTTCCACAGCGGTTTCCTCCCGCGAGTCCTCCCATGATCCCTCCAAACGATCCAAAGATTCCAAATCACGCAATAATGACATGCACAATCCCAAACGTCGCTCCACCATGAACAGCCGCGATGCTGCCTATGACGAGGAGGAGTTGATCCGCCGTGCGATCGAAGAGAGCAAAGAAGATAACCAGCTGGACACCGATGAGGCATCTGTCCGGCGGGGTAAAAGAAGTCGCAGTGACAGCGAAGCGTCAGTCATTGAGCCCATTGCGTGAAGAATATTGCTAACAGGTCTTTAGTCATAAGCAGGTGGCCAAGAAGCAACGCACGAGTTCGCCGTCGCCCGGGATTCCCGAACCGAGCAAACCCGTCTCGCAGCCGGTGTCCGAAGACGATAAGGAGAAGGAAGTCACCAACGGGACCCGACGACAGCGAGCGACGTCCCGAGGCCAACGCGACAAAGAAACCAAAGAGCCGGAAGAGCCGGAAGAAGAGTCGCCTGAAAACAACCGACGCAGGGGGAGAACCGATCCTCAGAAAGATGACGGTGGTACGTGTTGATCCAACTACAGACCACCAACGAAGCTAACACGGAATAGAAGCCGAATCGAACCACGAGGCGGCCTCTTCCCCAAAGCCGGTGGTGGCCCCCGAACCCGAACCGTTACCCCCCAGCCCTAATGAGACCCCCGTCCCGCCCCCAGAAACAACGGCCGCACGCCCCTCCACACGGAAATCCGGTCGCCCGCCGGCGCGTCGTGGCGGCCGCGTGGGCCGCAATCAGTACACGCGGGATCGCGACGTGAACGGCACCGATTCGAACGGCACGCTGAATTCGCCGCGGCGCGGACAGTCCTATGATATCGGTGGGGAGTCGCCGAGAATAGGCGGACCCAATGGTCACGTCAACGGAGAGGTGGGCAAGCCAAGCCGACCCCGCTACGTGAACCAACGGACAACCATGAACGAGATGAAGAGACGCGTGGCCGGCATTCTGGAGTTCATCTCGCGGATGCAAGTCGAGATGGCCGTAGCCGGTCAAACCTCACCTCCGGGAGGCGACCAGCCGAACGGGAGTATCCGGGCGATGGCGGAGCAGATCGACGCCAAGTTATCATCCCTCAGCGACGGCGAGTCCGCGACGACGACCACAGACGGCGAAGCGGGGCCGGTGTCAGCTGAGAAAGACTTCAAGGGTCTCAGCAGCGTGGAGATGATGGACGTGCTAACGCGACATCTCTTGAAATGGCAGCAAGAGTATGGCAAATTCGGGGAGCGGTGACTACTCCCCGATTGCAACCTACATACTGCGAAATCAGCGATACCCTGTTTGTCCTTTGTCTCTTCAGCAAGGAATGTATAATACGGAGGAGCATCAGACTGGTGTTGGCGTTGGTGCGCCATAGGCGTAATATCATCTTTCTCTTCTTTTTTCTTACCCCTTCTCCTTTTTGTCCTTTCCTTCTATCTCTTTCTTTTATCTTTGTGTGGTTTGTGATCTTATACGGGGTGGAAGGATTTACGGTGTTTGACTAGGGGATGGCGTTGATTGTCGGATATAGTACCATTTTAACATTTTGGATATGATCAATATCAAGAAGTGCAATTTACAATCACAGACAGGAGTATGTATCTACAGGAAATAAATACACGGCGTATATGTCCAAGAATAGAAAAAACCGTCCAGGCACCGTGCGAATTCGGTCCGCCGGAAGCAGACAACTCCCATGATGTAATCCTCCACCAGCCCAGCACCACCTTTGACTCCAACCTTTCACTCCCATCAATTGATCAATCAATCAATCACTCATTAATCAACCCAACAAACCAATTGACAAATTTCCCCAAAAGAAAACAAAAAAGAATTAATAAAGACAAAAAAAAATGTCCTCCATCCTCTCCCGCAGCCTCCGCGCCTGCACCAGCACCGCCCTCCCGAAGACCGGCATCGCCCCGCGTCCCGCGTTCCTGGCGCCCCGCCTGAGCCAGCATGGTCTACGCCAGGGCCTCCGCCAGGGGACTCCAGGAGGGTCACTGGGTATGGGCGTGCGCTTTCTGTCCGAGCAGCCTCGTTTGAGGCTGGGGTCTATTGGTATGTCCCTCTTCAAGCTACCAATGCCTATAACATAACATACACAATCCCACCCCCAAGATCGATATACGTCTATAAAACATCTATCCCAAAAAATACTAATGAGAATAATGCAACAGCCCCCAACTTCACCGCCCAAACAACCCAAGGCGAGATGAACTTCCACGACCACATCGGCAACAGCTGGGCGATATTGTTCTCGCACCCGGCGGACTTTACGCCCGTTTGCACGACTGAGCTCGGCGCCTTCGCGAAGCTCAAGGATGAGTTTGATGCGAGGGGCGTGAAGATGATTGGACTGGTACCTCCCTCCCAACCCCTGCCCCTCTCTCTCTCTCTCCATAATGAAAAGGAATATATATATATGTATACGGGAGTATATATATTGTCTATATATGGAGGAATATGTAAGAATCTAAGCTAACGCAAGGTGGTGGACAATGTAGAGCGCAAACGACCTAACCTCGCACGCGACCTGGGTCAACGACATCAACGACATCAGCCAAACGCAGGTGCAATTCCCGATCATCGCCGACGCAGAGCGCAAGGTAGCCTACCTCTACGACATGCTGAGCGCGGACGACGTCGCGCGGGTGCAGACCAACCCGAAGGAGATCGCGTTCACGATCCGCTCGGTGTTCATCATCGACCCGGCGAAGAAGATCCGGCTGACGATGCTGTATCCTGCGTCGACGGGGCGCAACACGGCGGAGGTGTTGCGGGTGATTGATTCGTTGCAGAGTGCGGATAAGAATGGGGTTGCGACGCCTGTTGATTGGGCGGTGGGGGAGGATGTGATTGTGCCGCCCTCTGTGAAGAATGAGGATGCGAAGAAGAAGTTTGGGGATGTTAGGGTTGTGAGGGATTATTTGAGGTATGTTAAGGTCTAGTTGGTAGTTTTTGTTATGTATGGTAGGGAGGGAGGAGGGGGGAAGAGAGGGGTGGAGGTAATGTGAGTGTGTATGGTGTACTTCTGCTATGTGGATGTTGAATCAGAATGAATACAATTTAATACATGAGATCGATAACCAAGTGAACTACGTAAATCCTTAGGTTCAGATGTAAAGAATCGTCAATTATCATCTACATAGCAAGTACATAACCCCATCATCCATCATTCATTGTGAAAATCGTAGCCTACTTCTGTCAACACATATTCATCACAGAAGAGCGCTCCACATACCTAGGAAAAAAGGAACAGAAAAAAAAAAGAATTACAGACGGCTGCCGTGGATCACCTTGAAGTCCACAACCAGCTCGCGGCCGCCGTCATTGATAACCAGAGCGCGCACGCTGCCACGGCCCTCTTCGAAAGCGTCGCGGATGCGGCGGAACAGACCGCCCTGGGTCACAACCTGCAGACCCTGCTTGACGTCGCCGCTCTCGGTCATGGCGACGATGCGGCCGTCGTCGAGAAGATCCAAGATGCGGTAGGTCTTGTAGACCGGACCCAGCATGGTCTGGACGACGACGGAGGGCGAGGGGTTGGAGACAAAGGACGACTCCTCCTGCAGCTGGCGCGAGAACAGGTCGACACCGAGGTAGCGGTGCTGGCCGGTCTGGGGGGAGACGGAGACGCGGATGACCTGGCAGGGGCGGCCCTGGAGGATCAGGATGTCGCCGACGCGGATGTAGTGGCAGGGAATGGGGACGGTGTCCTTGGTGGGGCGGGCGCGAGGCTCCACAACGCGGACTTCCTCACGGACGCCATCACGGAAACGAACTGGACCACGGTCGTCAGCAACGACGGCGTCCTCACTGTCGTGATGATGGTGATGGTGGTCATGGTGGAAGGGGTGCATGATGCGGTCGGCAGCGCGCTCCACACCACGCCGGAAGGAGTGGTATTTACCGTCGTCGTCGTAGTAACCCATCTTGCGAGGGGGTTGGTCAACTACAGTGGTTGGGGAAGAAACCTTAGAGCGGGAGGAGACTGCGGGGATGGAACCGGCAGGCTGAGAGTCAACGGCGGAACGCGAGTAGGCCGAGGCGGCGGGGTAGATGTCGACGGGGGCGGGCTGGTAGGCGCGGTCGTACGGGACGTCCTCACGAGGAGCGCGACTGTACGAGACGTCGGTGGCCTGGGGAGGGCTCGAGTAGGAGTCTACGGGGTCGGAAGGATAATCCCGGGAGTGGTTGACGTCGTAGGTCGGGTGGACGCGACGACGATATTCCCTTTCGGTGATATCGATCTGACTCTCAACGGATTGGTCGTAGGTGGGTTTGTCTTGGAAACGGACCGAGGGTTCACGGTAGCTGTGTATGTTAGAAGGTATATCAAAGGAAGAAGAAGGTATGAAAGGTATGAAAGGATGATAGAAGGATGATAGAAGGATGATAGAAGGATGTGATGGAAGTATGAAAGTATAAGAGGATGAGGAACGGGAAGGAGAAAGGAAGAGTAAGGCAGGATGAAGACAGAAGACCGAGCATATATAAACACAAGAAGGTTGTTTTGATGTGATGGATGTTTGGGCGCCACGTAACCGATCTAGTTCTCCAACTAGATCTAGCTCGGGCATGGGTGACACCGCTTGTTGGCCCACACCAACCAAAATAGAACAAAACAAAACAAACGAAAACATAACAAAACCATAACAAAACAAACAAAAGTACGGGGGGAAAAACAGGGAAGGAAGAAAAAGGGAAAATACCTTTCACGGGTCAAATGAACCTCCGGATGCGAGACACGCGAGCTGGCAGAGATATCCACAAACTCGTCACGACGGGGCTTGTTCTTCCTGGGCGACGGATGACTCTCTCGATGCAGATGGAGATCAACCTCTTCCTGACCGTAAACACGAGGCTCGGGAAGACGGGCAGCTCCAGTATCTTCCCGGTCGACGTGCGAAGTGTGATCGAGATGGACTTGACCCTCTTCTTTCTCCGGGGTCAGATGGGGAACAGCGTCACTCCGGTACGACGACGGGAAGACACTGAAGGGGATGGGGACGCGGGCGTCGAAGTCCAGATTGGCTGATCTTCGGGCGTCCTTTCTCGAATGCCTTTCGAATTGGCCTCAACTCGAAAGGCGACAAGAAAAGACTATAATTTCTTCTGTTCTTTCCTGGAGGGGGAAGAGAGAAGGATGAATTGATCTAACAATCAATTGATCGATGGATGATCCGATAGATATGATAGATCTGAGGAATGGAGATGACAGGTGATGGGAAGAATGCAGATGAGGAATGGAGAGGAGAATGAAGAACGAAAGAAGGAAGAAAGAGAGATAGAAATAGGCCTGGGAGGGGCGTTTGTTTGTTGACTCGCCAAGCCTGTTTGGTCCAACCTCGCATTTATTATTTATTTATTTACCTCCTCTATTGTCCGAGGTTGTTGATCTACATACGGGGATTCTACTGGATTACTCCATATCATTGGTATACCAGTACTACAGTGTAGAAGGTAGAATATATAGAAGTCAATGTACACACAATAGAAAGATATAGAATCTCCAGACTGGCTTCATATACGGAGATACACAACAAAACACACCGCACATCCAACAGACAAAACACAAAACAAGACAGAACAAAACACACGAGACAGAAAGAGAGAGAGTAACAGAAACAGAAACAGACAGATCACATGCTCTCCACTTAGCTGATCCTCTCTCCGATCCTCTCATCTTCTAACCACCGAGCGGGGAGTTCCCACGGCAACTGATAGCATCATCCTGATGATCTTCCTCATCTCATGTTTATCACGGACACTCAGACCTTACAGAGAACAGTCCATCAAGTACCCTCCAAAACACCCAGAGAGAGAGAGAACATGAGTCCATCCATATATGACATACAGTCTGACTCAATCTGTACACGATACACCATCCACCTCATCCAAGAAACACACCCACATACATCAGACATACATGAGAAAATCCCCAACCACCTCCAAAGAATCAATCATCAATCACACAAGAAAGCAAGATAAAACCAGCCACCGGCGTGGTCTCCCCCCATTCGTCTGGTCTTGCCCTTCCCTCCAGCAACGCATCCATCAGTCTCCACTGTCGGAGACTAGATCAGACTAGATCAGACCAGACCGTGTTAATCAGACCCACCCCCAACCTCCCCCCCCAACCGCCTGATTTTCTCTACCTATCTACGGAGCACTCATCCATCCATCTCCCTAACAACCAACCGACGATACTAATCATCTACCAGAAACAGACCTAACCATTGAAAGTCTGGCCAAAGGTTTCACCAGGAGCCAGCAAGCTAACCTAGTGTGGTAGGTAGGTACCGAGAGGTTAGTACAGAGGCGAGTACGGCTGAGCTGAGCTGAGCGAAAAGAACCGGTTGGTCCAAACAAAGTGGGTCCGATAACACCACAGACCACCACTCATTCGATCTGGATCTGAGCGGGTGGATCCTAGATGGACCAACGATCGCGGTGGAGATGGAACCGAGAAGAAAGAAAAAACAACGGACACCAGATGGGTTGTGGGCACTGGGTTGGCCCGACGCCCGAGGTTGTTGCTGGGTCAGTTTACTTCCTGTTTCCGTGGTAGGTCTCTTATCTTATTTTATTTATTGATTCCGTAGTGTTTTGTTTATAGATAGCGGTTGTTATTAATATGATCATTAGTAGGAGTATTCACGATAATTGCTTGATTTTTTCTAAAGTTGTGTCTTTACTAGAAGTGAGGATTGTTCATTCCATTCTGATTCATCATGCAGAGCATAGCATAGCATTGCATCGCAGTCCTATTATTCATTAGTCGTACCATATCCATCATCCTTCCATCAGTATTAGGTAGTATCGTATAATATAGCATCAAACGAGGGTATCATCATCCTGTCTCCATCCACAGCCTTGTCCTCCAACGTATACATTAATCTCAATACATAAGACAAAAAATATAGATAATAAAGAAAGTAATGATGAAGAAAGAAGAAAGAAGGAAGAAGAAAAGAAGAAAGAAGGAAGAGAAGAAGAAGAGATTACAACCCAAACGCTTTCCGCAACCGCGGAAATCGGATCTTCCGCCCCCTTGCAAATCCCACGTCCAGTGCATGACTGGCCGCTGGTTCCGGTGCGGATGCTGGTACTGATACTTCCGCCCCGACAGTCCCGTCTGCCGTCCGCGGCCGTCCATGAGTAGACGGGGACCCTCCCGCGTCCATTGGCGGGGGCTGCAGAGGCCAGCCGTTGCTGCTTCCCTCCTCAGTCGCCGACTTAGAGGATCCCTTCTTGAGAAGTCGGGGGGTTGGGGCGGCGACGCCGTCATTCGCAGTGATCGTCGTCGTGACCCCGCCTACCGGAGCCGACTCCGGTATTGGCGGGGCATCCACACTCGCCTGGAGGGCTCCTCTCGCTGGAGACTTCGACTTGCGGATGCTAAACCGGTGGAGAAGGCTCGGCTTGCGGCCGCTCACAGGCTGTCGGAGGAACTCCTCAAGCTGCGACTCCGTCATGCCGCGGGCTTTGGCAACGGCTGCGAGGGCAGGCTGCCGGGACGCGTCGGGGTCTGCGGCCTCGTTTGCTACCGCGCGTGGATTCTGGGGCCGGGCGGCTCGTGACTCGTTGTCCGAGCTGTCTTCTAGCTCAGTCGAGTCGCCGTCGTCGAAGCGGCGGGGGATTCCCCGTACCGGACGGAGATCGTCTGCGGCGCGACCTTCGACGTCGTCGAATCGTCGGGAGAGTTTGCGCCCTAGGCGGGGGTATGCATGTCCGCCCGTGTCTGAGTCGGAGTCGGCGAAGCGGGAGGTGAAGGGTACGCTGGATGGCTTGGCGTTTTTGATCTTGGGGAGCTTTCCTTTGGGAAAGAGGGAGCGCTTTTCTCGGCGAGGGGTTTGGCCTCGTAGTGTTGCACGTAAGGTGCCTGACCCTGAGATCGACCCTGACGAGGTTGGTCGGGTGAGCGTGGAGGATCGGTGCGATAAGGGCATCGGCGTCTGGTGTTTAGGAGTAGACGGTGTCCCTTCCGTCGAAGGGGGCCCGCGCAAGGTCCGTCGCATGGTACGATGCGAGCTGTGCGTCGCGCGGCGCGATCGCTTGAAGCTACTGGACGAGTCACTGCCGTCGGATGGCACGCGGTGGAGCGGGTTGTGCATTTGGTCCCGACCCGCAGGCCCGGCCAGAGAGACAGGGCCCCACGAGACCGGTCTCCCTCTTCCTCGTGGTCCTGCAAGCTGACGGGCGGTAGGCTGCATCGACGCGTCACCATCTGCATGCCTCCGGGCATCGGCCGACATAGACCGTCTCGGTGGCCCCGTAATCGTCCCATCCCCGGGCGTGGAACGGACCTTGCCGCTGGGCCGTGTGGGGAAAGGCGGGTAGGCCGACGAAAACGGGCGGAGGCGGTGCGGGGAATCGGGTGAGAATGAGCGCGGGACATTCGCACCCTCCGCCGGAGTCACCACACGTGCTATCCGACAGGGTTCTGGGACCTCGGGCATGTCTTCGGGCTGCTGCCTCAGCGGGCTCCGGTCTGTAGGCCCCTCCGACCGGTGCTGAGGCCGGCGCGTGTCCACGATAGCGTTGATGGAGCCGAAGCCATTGCCGTCAAAGGTTTCCTCCGCATCGCTGTAAACACTCTCTCCAGACTCGTCGTCACTTTCTGCCTCCTCGGATGGGAAGGTGACGCTCTTTTCAAGGGATCGTCTTGGGCCATTATGTCTGCCCCGGTCCACCTCCACCGACGTGCGTGGAAATCCGCCGGGCACGTCATACCACTCGAGGCTCGCCCGCTCCTTTTGAAATTCCGGAGTGGCGGGCTGGATAGCAATCCCAGGGATGTCTAGGCCCGATTGAGGCGTGCGCGGCGGCTTGGGATGACCATTAGTTGCTGTCTGTTCCGCAGTCCTCGCCTCGTCCGCTTGCGCGGCTGGGCTATTTTCCTTGGGCGGGCTTGGCTTTGAGGAGACCTCAGAAGCGTCCTCAGGAACCGGTGATGGCACGCGGTTCAACTGGGTTTGCCTTACAGGCTGCATCGGAGCGTTCGGTAGAATACCCCAGACACCAGGTTCACTCGACGTGTCCCGCACCTCGTCCAGCTCAGACGAACTCGTGGACTCATTATCGCTTTCCTCATATACAGGCGGGCCCGCATACTGGTCGCCCTCTCGGTCTCGGCGAACGCTGCCGAAAGAAGGCAGAGCGCGTCGGGGTTTGAGCATCTCAGTGAACTCGTCCGCCAGCGCCGACGGGCCATTCCTCCTTCTGTTCGCCCCAAACCAGCCCGTTTTCAATTTAGACCGCCCAGGGGAATCCGGGCAGACGTCCTCTGGTGATGTCGGGGGGCTCGCGGCCACGCCCATGATCTCGGCTTCGTCGTCGAAGCTGACTTTGACGGGCTTTCTTCGGTTTACTCCTGCGCGGACGCCATCATCAGAGGCTATAGAGGTCCCATCGGAACCCTCGCTCATTGCCGGACCAGGGCGTACTGTAGCCCCCGTCACCCCGTCCGGGGAGAACGCATTCTTTCGCGAATCCTTCATCGCAGACTTGACGGGCGACACCGATCGAGGCGGGGGACGGTGCAGGTATTCAGTCGCTAGACCCCCAACTAACACGTGGGTGGAGAAGCGGGTAAGTCGCTCTGGGCTACTGGTGGGCTGCGAGGTAGGCGGCGAAAGTGGATGTGTCGGAACCGGCGAATGGTGAGACTCAGGCGGACTGAGAGCCGACGATCCTGATTGCTGTCGCCGTTCGGGCGTCTCTGGCAGTTTTGCGTCCGCCGGAGGTTCCGGGGACGCCAGTCCTACCGGTTGAGGGGTGTCTATCTTGTCTCCCGAGTCACTTTCGAGGGGACGTTCGTCTTCCCGGTGGTCTTCTGGTACTGTTGGCGGCGACAAGATCGGACCGGAATAGGGGCATGGCTTGCGATCTGGTACCGTCGCCAGCTTAGATTGAGAAACCCGAGCCCCACGCTCTGTAGGCGGCGCTATGCTCCGAACCATGGCGGCCGGGGAGGTATGTTCCTCATTGCGGGGCACAATCGCCGCCTGAGCAGCGGCAATTGCCGTACCACCCACAGAGGTCGTCCCTCGGCCAGGATTGACGAATCTTTCCTTCGTTATCCCACGGAGTGACGTGTTGGCCGGCTGCCTGACGATCTGCTGACTCTGAGGATGCGGCGCACTTGACACCTGGGCGGCCAGTGAAACGCCAGACGCCGCGTCCCGCCGCTCGTAGGTTGTCGCCGGCGGAGGGTCGGTCGGCGAGGTGGGTCGCGAATTCAGGGGGTACGAGAAATTGATGGAAGCCCTGCTCTCCGGCCGTTGCAGCTCCGGAATCGCGTTCGACGATCCCCTCCGCCCCCGATCGACGCTCATCCCCCGCCAAGTATCCACGACGGGCGATGGGGGCCGCACGGTGGGACCCATACTGTAGGATCGCCCATTCGGATGACTGCGCGATGTGTACTCGGACGGAATGGACGGGATCGGGGGTGTCGGGCGTCGCGGGAGTGTGGTGGACGAGGGCCGGCGCGGCGACTGGTCCCGAAAGGTCCGGGTGGTCATGGACCCCGAGCTGCGCGTCCGACGGAGGTCCTGGCGACTTGCGGGGCGCAACAGACTCGGGGTGGCCAAGTGCTGGGAGGAGGAGGAGGATGAGCGACGCTGGACCATGCGCTTGGTCTCGACATTTTCCACGCGGGTCGGGGTCGGGGTGCGATTGCGCAGGGCTGTGGCGGCTGCGGCGGAGGACAAGCTGCTGGAGGAGGGTTGGGAGTTGAGAAAGGCATGGGAGGCGGCGGAATGGGCGGACTGGGAATTGGAAGGGGATAGTGGATGCTTCAAAGGTGTGGATTAGAAAAGTTCTAGGGCCAATGGAGTGAGAAGTAAAAGGAAAAAGTGCAGGACCAACCCGGTGATGTGAGGAGCTCTTCCGACGACGAAACATGGTGATGCACCGGGTGTCGCCGCGGGGGGCGACCACGGAGGACGAAACCACAAATGTGCAGGAGACCAGTCCAGATGTCGATTAATATATTCAGTATAGATGGGAACTCGGGTTTAGATGGGATTAAATATGAAATAAATAATAAATAATAGACAATAAATCAATGATCATAGGTAAATCAATCAAAAGATTAAGAAATGATGAATTATACAGGTTGAGTAATATGGCAATATATAAGTCGAAGCGATGATAAAAACCGGAAAAGAGAAACGATCAAAGAGAAAAGAGAAAGAAGAAATGGGAGAGGGGAAGTGGAGGAGAAGAAGGACAGGAACGAGACAGGGATAGAAGACGAGAGGGTTTGAAGAAAGGCAGATCGACAACACGATTGAAGTTCAGAGTGCCAAGATGGAGCCCAAACAAACAGCTCCAAGGAAACTCCCGTCATTGCGTCATACAACAATGGGAATAAACAATAAGGGGAAATGAATCATATGTTCATCACTGCAAGGTGTTTTTCTTCTCTCTGTTCTGCCGTTGAGATTGACAATCTCCTCTGCATCGGCGATTTCTGAAGAACACACCCACCACGCTTTTACCAATCGCGTGATGCCCAAACTGGAACGACGGGCACTAGGCCACGGGTTTGGTAGGATCGAGGAGACAGTTTGCAGATCTGTGGTCCATGCATCCTCATTTGGATCTTTCATCTCGGGGGAGGACTCTCTTGGTATTCCTTAATAAGTAAGGGTCTCAACTGGCAGTTATTAATTCGTTCTAGTCGAAAGGGATTCGCTATCATTTTCTATATGCCGACAAGCGGTTCCGTACAGGTGTAGAGTTCAATAAATATACAGTGATCGAGTATCCACGGTCAGCCTCTTGGATAAATCTTGAGCGGTTGACCATCTCATCCTGACCAAAGTGTTAGACACTCTCAAAGACAATAGAAAGCAGTCTATGCAATATACTTTCATTTGAAGTAGATACTGCGGTATCTGTTGCAAGCAGTCCTTGCAGCCATAATATGGTCTGGGAAGGACTCAGATCGCTGACGAGTGTGAGATGTGTGAGATCAGATGAGAGAAAGTCAATGATGAGAAGAACGCAGCAGCAGGATTATTAAGGTCTATTCTGCTAGCATCATCTGCCTCCACAGGACTTTTTTGATCCTTTTACAGTCATCCTAGCAGACTTAGTCTATTCAGTAGCAATTTGTTCTGTAGTATACGATGTTTTAGAATGTTGTAGACATCAGACTATAATCAGGGCTAGAACGCAATGTTATCACCAATAAAAAAATTATAAAGCAATCTACAAATCATCCTCCTAAACACTACCTACAATATATAATCCAACCCCTAAACACAACATTACACCCCCCCAAATGCCAATCAAAGCCAACCTAAAACCCCCCCGTATCACAATCCAACCCCGCCCTAGAAGAACCCCCAAACATGACCCTCCCCATCCACCCACCCCCCCTCAAATGCAACATTTACCACTCCATCCTCAAGTAAGCCGAAACACCTACCACCCCAAGGCCAAATTAGAACCAAACAAAGATCGAAACAGCCTACGAAACAGGGATACGAAATTCGGGGCCATATATATATATAGTATCAGCGATCATGGAAGGCTTTTTATAACAGCGTGGTCTTATGCATAATGACAGGCCACATGGTGGGATGGAGGGTAGGACTAGAAGATCTAAACCGAGATGGTGGTTTTGTGCAGACGGATCCTGGCAAAGAACAGGATTGTGGTTCCAGGATGAGGGGACGGATGAACTGGACAACGTGGCTATGGATGGTAGATCTGTAAGGCTGAGATTGATTGTCTCGGGGAATTCCCACGAGGACTAGTTATAGTCGACTTGGTTGATTATCCAGGGGTCTTGGATAATGGTGTAGATAGACAGTATAATGTGTATGGTATAACACGGCGCATTTTTAAATATATACCACCGTTTACTTTCCACTCGTACAACAATCACTTCAGCAGTATCCGTACACTACACATCGTATAATCAAACCCCAGAGATATAAATAAACTCGTAAACCCGTAAACCTGTAAACCTGTAAATCAATAAATCAATAAGTAATATACAATAAACACATTGTCAGCAAGACCAAGTATCTTGTGTCAACCAGGAATAAGCCACCACCCCCCCAGTCCGTAACTGCATTCGTGCGACCTCAGCCGGCCTGACATGTTCCTGGCCCGACTGCTGCAGACTGCTGCAGATTGCATGACTGCGCCCGATGAGCAGAGAATCGGAAGACAGAGTACGAGGGGGACAGCGCAAGAGAGAGAGAGAGACAAGGCTGATCTTAGTCCATCCCCGCCATCCAATCTCCAGCACGAGTCCCTCCTGACCCCAGCTGGAGTAATTTGCGTGATATTCTTGATTCGACGCACCGTATATTAACTCTCCATGGTACATCCAGCATGGATTGATTGCCAGGTGATGCAAAGAGCGGTGGGAATAGTAAACTAAATCTTCTGGAAACTTCGCCCGGTGTTCTCTGCATATACTTCCCTACCGGCCTGTCAGGGTGATCAGGTACAACGATATCTAATATACGCTTTCAGGCTGACATGGTTGTAGTGGCTGGGTGTGTGATAATGACAGGGGATGCTGATGTATGGGTGGTACATTGTCTAATCTTCGATATTTAATTCTACTTATGGCTGCTGAGATCTACGGGGGCCAAATACATGATCGGATCGGAATCGACCAGGAAGAGTAGAGTATTTTCTGCCTCTTTTTCTGGGAACTTGGCCCCCAAAGGTACTCTACTTGCGTGTAAGCCTGTCATATATATATATTACAGTAGATAGGGGGGTTGTTTTAATTATATCTCTCTCACATCATAGCTGAACGGGCTCGTATAAACATTTAGAAGACAAATTAAACGAGACAAGATGAAGAAAAACGATAAATAAAATAAACAAAAGTACAAGGCACTGCCCACAACAGTAGTATAGTATACTAAAGACGCCCGGCGAGACCGACCGCCAAAACGCCCGGAAATAACCAGCGACAGAATCCCCACGCGGGGGAAAAGGGCGGTGGATGGGATAGTTTAGCAGGCACTAGGGTCAGGCTGGTCAGGTGCGGCGTGCATATGGTAGAATGATCTGCGTCCTAAACCGCCTCATTACTGCCAGTCGGGTTCGGTCGGTCCGTCGGGCACTGGAAGTGGAAGAGAGAGCCCCGGGTCTTGAGGCTCTGTCTGGTCCGGGTGGGATCCAATCCTGTCCATCCAATTTAATCCAATCCAATTCAATGCCGATCCACCATCTCATAGGTATAGTGGATGATGGATGACTACAACCAGGGACGGTAAGTCGAGTCGGTCGGGGTACCTGAGACTTTACCCACCTCAGTAATGGACCCATTCATGCATCCATAATTGAACCATGGAGACCGTCTGGTTTGACCTACCCACACTACATAATAAAATCAACACATTATTATGAGAATACGAGTGAGCGCTTGACCATGTGGCTCGGCAGGGTGGCTGTTCAGGGTAGCGGGCAGCAAGGCTCTCCATAAGAATGACCATTCGAGTTAGGGCTCTTTTTCCCACCCCACTAATTGACTAACCTGGAAGGGTTTACGGTAGCGAGCAACAACGGTTTGGATGAAGTCATGGATTGTCTATTAGAACTAGACAAAACAAAGCCACAGAGTGGAATGTCAGAAAAACATAAGATGAAATCAGAACACGCTCATTAACAGTCTTGATGTCGTCGTAAAAGGGGTCAGATACTAGACACGGGCAGACCCCACAATCTGACGGTCCAGATCCAACCCCAAGGCGTTCTTCACGGCTGCATAGCACATCCAAGCCCAGCAAGCACAGCTTAGCTAGCCGCCCCCAATTTGAACAAAGAAAGAAACAAAACACAGTAATCCCAAGCCAAACACCCTCTCATCTATGTCGCATGCCAATGCAATATTCTTGTTTCACAGGGAAAAAGAAAGAAAAAAAAAGCAAAAGAAAACAGAAAGAAAAAGAACAAAAAAAGAACAAGGCAAAAAGAACAATAAAACAAACAATCATTCACATAACCGTTTCATACCAATTCATGTCGATAATAGATTCAATGCCGCTCAAAATAACACAATCAAAGGCCAAAGCCAAGCTCAAAGGAAGATTACAAGCACAGGACTCAAGGCGCAGCCTCAGAATCTAATTAAAAACATGAATCAGCTTCGGTTGATCCAACCGGACAAGGATGTAAGCAGTGGATCTCACCTTGACGAAGAGATGGTAGCAAGCTAGAACAGCCACACCACTCACTTGGCAGAACGGCAACTGGAGCAGACGGTGTGGTTGCAATTCACGCACCGGGGTTGGATGCTGTAGAGTTTGGGCCCGTCGTTGCACTGGCAGCAGAAGTAGAGGTTGGACGAGCTGTTCATGACGGGCTCAGTCAAGCCGTGGCCGTGGTAGTTCGGGATGTCGGCCGGGATGGCAGAGGCCAGAGGAGAGGCGCCGTAGTTCGTAGAGATGCACATTGTGTAAGGTAGGGTTGTTGACCGGTGGTCAGGAAGAGGTCACAGAATATCGCGACGTATCAATGGAGTAGCTTTAAGACTGGCAGGGAGAATAACCACAAGAGATAGAACTGTGGTCACGATGGATCTGATCAGGTCTGATACAGCAGTGTTGCAATTGTATAGAAGACGAAGTAGATATTCAGAGACACGACACGAAGCTAACAATAGAGCTTGGAGGAGAGTATAGATGGATAATAGTAGTCAAGATTGGATTTGGTTCGAGATGATGATGAAGGAAAAAAAGAGCCTGAGGACCGGACATCAGAGTGGTATATATAAGAATTTGGAAGAGACGATTGAAGCTGCGCAAGACGAATGGCAGCGATGATTCACACAAGGCATCCTTTCTTCGCCCTGGGTGCAGCCATAGGCAAAAAGATCCAGTGCCAGGTCTAGGAACTAGGCAGGCTTCAGCCTGTGCCCCAATCGGGCTAATCCGTTTGATCTCAGTCATCCTCAATGATCTCCCCGATTCCTGAAAAAGACTGGCTTCGAGGGTTGATCAGCGACCATGCGGGTGGTGTGGCTTGGAGGGCGATGGGCGATTGCTGCTGTCGGGACGAACTAGACCCTCAGGGCCAGGGGGGGCATGATTGCAGATTCTGGACCGCTGGTAGACCCAGATGGATTCCTGAGCAATTCGACCCGAATGACGTCTGACAGGCATTTGGGGGGGGAGAAATTGATTCAACACCGCTAGAATTGAGTCAACGGAGGTTCACTAGTGCTGTCGAAAAGGCGGACTTGAGTGAGGCTTGGACGCCAGCTTTTTGCCCTGGAGACCCTCGTTCTTTTTTTTTTTCTCCGCCATTCGGGTGGTTTTGATTATGACGAGAATCAATGAATATTATTCCCCTTCATTGTTTGATTACTGCTTTGGTGATTACAATGAAATTGACATGCAATATTCTATAGTTGATATCCCTGTTCTCTTCAGAATTCTGGCTTCTTTTTACTCAAAAATACTTCCTTATTTTGTGTTCTTTCATTTGATTTGATTGATTTAATATATATTTTTTGATTTATTTCTATGGGGCGTCGGTTGCCTATAAGGCTCCACTTTCGACCTGAGGCAACGAGGCTACCGTTCTCTCCCCGCTAACCCCGATTGTCTACAATGATTGACCACGAACAAGAGACCGACCGGAATGGATGCACGCAACTGTATAGACCCTGGCTGGACTCGCTAAAAACCTTCCTCTGACTCGACTCAGCGGTGATCTTGACCGTTAGTTCGATACGGTTTGTAGGGCCTCCCAGGGCGTTTACTCATGCTTTCTGCGGTCTGCTCATCTGCCACTAGACCATCATTTGGACCCCCCCCCCCCTGTCGCTCAGCCATCCTCATCATCATCATCCTGCTCCAGCTTCACGAAGTATGACACACTATCCGTTTTGGGCGTCGGGGTCGCGGCTATGTTTGATGATTTGAGGTTTATGTCTTTTTTTATTATTCATTCCAATACAACAGCCCTGATGAATCATCCCAGGGACAGGGGAAGAACGCATCTTGTCATCTTTCCGCAACCATGGAACCTGTCCTTTTTGTTCCTTTTTGATTTTTTCTCGGTCGCATGTCTCCCCTGATTCGCCTGGTGTCTCCGGTCAGCTGCCGTGTCATGTGTGTGTCGTATGTGTCAGACTGCGATCTTGCACCCACCGGCTGGGTCTGTCCAACGGTCTCCCGATTTTACACTCCCTGAGGTTTTTGCGACGGGTTGTTGGGAATTTCTGGCCCCCGTCCCTGTCCCTCCTTCCTCCCACTCTGTTGATCCTGCGTGATTTCTGGTCGCGGAGCTGATCTACGAGATGGATTATTCTTGACAATGGTTGCGCTTATGCTGCAGGGTTCCTCGACTCGTTACACGTCCCGTATCAGAGTCGCATCGATCCAACAACCCTACACCTCGTGTGTCTACGATCACCATGCGCTTGCGTTGCCTTGGGCTCGAACCTCGACGTCACATAGATTGGACTCGATTCTCCCGCATCGCATTCGTAACGCTCTCAGGCAGAAAAATTTGTGCCTACGCAAGAAGGTATCAGCTGGTAGACAAGGGCGACGTGGACATCTTGCAAGACTGTTGGGTGTCCTGCCTATTGACGGGATTGCCGACGGAAAGGCTGTTTTGGTGATAGATCGGGGATAGTGCGGGGAACAATACGATCTGATGGGCATTTCACGAGGCTTTTCGACGTAGCCTAGACATGATGCATTGAAAGCGGTGGTAGGGACTGTCGTTAACATCTCCACCGGCCGGGTCGCTTCGAGAACAACTATTCTCCGTAGCATGTAGAAACATCCCTGACAGTCGAAGATCAACGCGACTATCGCGATCGTCTATCTTATCAGCGCGTGAGGCACCATGACGTCATTGCGGCTGTGTTTGTCAAGTTTGGCATATTTGTCCTGTTGGCCTTGTTTGTTCTTGGTGCCCGTTCCGGCTGGACCTTTTTCTCCGGGCTGCTCCTGATGCTCTTCAAGGACCCTGATCAACTATCGAATCCTGCGCGCTATCGTGTCGCTTCAGCTCACAGCTCGCTCGGAGCTATTTCCCAGCCTTGCTGGTGGTGTATACCCAGCTGAAGATTCGTTGTCGTGTTATACGATGGAGCCCATCTGATCCCTTACGCCGACTATCTTACACCCAACTCTATCTATGCGGTGCCCACGGTCCGCACTCGACAATTGAGTTCAGATGGCACGGCCGGACAGGCGCATGAACCTGGCCGTAGCGAGGGTCATTCCTCCGATCTTGCTAGGGATCGTCATATATGCGGCGTATGCTATCACAAAGCCGTTATGCAGTGAGTATCCAGCCCCCCCCCCCTGAACTCCGCTGGAGAGTCCGTCGGGCTTACCCCATTCCCAGTCGACTATCTTATCAATCCGCTGCCGAAATATCACCACCGCCGACGGGTGGGCGCTGGCGCTGCCATCATTGCGGTATTCTACGTCCTTTTGATACCCGTGTTGGGCACGTACCTCCGACTATTATATAATGTTATGTGGGCCCCGGGGTTCCTGCCTCGAGCCACCCCGCTGAATCCGGATCCACAGCCGGCCGACGAGACGTCGAAACGTCACCACCACCGAGGAGGTCCCCGGAGGAAGAAGAGTCGTCGGCGATCGAGGACAACGGAGAAGGCGGACCGGCCCGATGTGGATCTGGAGAGCGGGCTCCAGTATAGCCCGGCCAGTGATGGCGCATTCTCCACTGACACGGAGGGGTTGGAAGATTTCTACACGAAGGATGTGTTCGTCTGCCAGCCCGACGGAAGACCGCTTTATTGTTCGACCTGCCGTCGGTATAAACCGGACCGGGCGCACCACTGTCGCGAGGTGGACCGATGCGTTCCGAAGATGGACCACTTTTGCCCTTGGTGAGTGGATTCTCTGCGTGTGCTGGGCGCAAACTAACGTGGGACTAGGGTCGGCGGCGTGGTGTCTGAAACTTCGTTCAAGTTCTTTATTCAGTTTGTATTTTACACGATGATCTTCTGCTCCTATTGTTTGATCGTCTGCGCCGTCTTCACGGCAGAGCTCAAACGAGAGGTGAGTGAGCTCTGGCCCAAAGAACGTGGGAATACCTGACTAACTGTGACGATAGACCGGCGCAGCCAATGCCCACTGGGCGGTTGCTATGGGACTGTAAGTGTTGTCTGCAAGCGCGCCTCTCTAAACACCCACTAACAAACAACAGGGCGGGCCTTTTTGGATTTTTCACCTTCGGCATGACCCTCAGCTCCCTCCAACTCGCGACGTACAACCTCACAACCATCGAGAACCTCAACCGTCGCTCGGCAGTTTGGACGCTCGCCATACGCATCCCAGAGCGGATCCTCGCGAAACTCGGCCCGAATTCCCAATGGGCCCCAACCTACCACACAGTCACCTATCCTCTCCCACCCCTGCCATCCCCCATCCCACTGCCACAACAACCACCACCCGCAGACAACAACACGCCCGCACCGCCCGACTCCGAGCCCCGGCACCCCCCTCCAGCAGCAGCACCCACAACACTCACCCCAACAGTCCCCTACCCACCCCCAGAAAAGCAATACGTCTTCGCAGTCCTACAGACCCTCCCCGGCGAAAACCCCTTCGACCTCGGCAGCCCGATCGCAAACCTACAGCAAGTAATGGGCTACACTCTGCTCAGTTGGCTCCTACCGATCAAGCACAGCCCGTGCGCTGACCACCACCGCCGCCCCGAAAGCGTCTTTGCGCTCGGACCGGTCGTCGACCGCCTCAAGCGCGAGGCAGGGCTTGAAGCGCCCGATTCCCCCGCGCCCGACGGGGGAGCGCGTAAGCCTGGTCATAGACACCGGCACCGGAGGAGTCATAGGCGGGATGAGAAGTGATTTGATTGATTACTTGGACTAAATTGGTTCTTGCATAGGTTTTGGTGTTCTTCTTCTCTTCTTCTCTTCTTTCCATCCATTCTTCCATCAATTCTTCCATCAATCCATCATCAATCCATCCATGCATACACACACCCTACACAATTACATACAGGCACGCATACATACATACATACATACCCCCGGTTTGGTTTGGTCTGGTTTGGTTTAGTGCATCTTATCTCATAAAGCTCAGGTTATTCTATTCTATTCTAGTCTAGCATGGTCAGGCTAGCTGACTCACTTGAGTCATGCAGTTCGTGACCTGTTCGTTATTAATTAATTATCGATTTACTTTCCTCCCTGCCTCTTTCTTGGTTTTTATATTCCCTTCTTGTTCCCTCCTTGTCCTTCTTGTTCCCTTCTTAATCTAAGTCTTCTTACCTCCCCACCTCTTCATTATCACGTGATCCAATCGCCTACCTCCTATTATCTCCGTAGATCTACTTACTTACCAGGGTCCCTAATAAACCACTAGACACGTGCCCTAATATACCCAGCGGATGTGATTGGAAACTCAAGTTGGCACCCCAAGCATCTTGATAGGTTCGATTTTCGATACAAGATGGATGATCTGCGCCATAAATATATGCATATATGCATACATGCACGGCACGGAGGTGAGTAGGTAAGTATGCGGATGGAAATAAATCAATTTGCATGGTCTTGGTCTATTTGTACATGATGAACGCTGCACTCTGAACAAAGCAAATCAAGTGTTTAAAGTAGACAAGATTGAAGAAAGCATGGGAAAGAAAAGGAAAGAAAAGAAGAAGAAGAGGAGGAAAAGGAAATCTATCATCACGTCGACATCGTTGAGAAACATCCCATCATGAACATCGTTTCTAATTACACGCGTCGACCAGGATAGGAAGGTCGATAAGGTGAAATATGAATTATGCGCTGCGGCAGGTCGGGTCTTGCGTATGGCCGCAGGTGCTGCACCGCTCTGGACTTAGGTCGGGGTTGTTCATGTTACCGCAGCGACAGCAGATCCACCAACCCTCCATTTGATGGCGATAACCGGTCTGAATGGTGGTTGGCTGGACGTAGATGCTGGTATTCATTATGGCGAGGAAGTGAGGTTGAAGATCGATTTGAATCACACTGTAGGAAAACCGTGTAGATGAATGAGGTGGGACGCTTCGGGAGTGGAAAGGGCCTTCAAAGCAATTGGTATCAGGTAGATTGATAGCACACAGCAAGGTACAGCAGATTCCAAACCAGTGAAACGACTGATATGGAGGCTTGGATAGTTGAGAAGGATGGATTGGATTGAGATGTTCGTTTTGGTCGAGGTATCGTCCCATTCTTAAATATATCCAAAAATCGTGTTTGTCTCCGTCAAAGACCGTTTGTACCTTCAACCATCATAGCCCAACAGGGCGGATACGCGCGTCTGGTTCCCATTTTGCCCTTCAGGCGCGCATTGATGAAGCAATCGCCACGACTGGGAGACAGAACCTGGGGATACACGCATTGCATCTGTATCAGCCACAATCCATTAGCCACCAGACGTTCTTGCCTGAATACCCAAGCGGTCTGCTAGCGACCAAGTCTTCATAGGGCGTCAAAGGTGCGCAGCCACTGTAGATGAGGCTGGTGTGACTCGCTTCAAATTCCCGAGATGACTCGACCAAGAGCGACGGGCCTCACGCGTACTCATGACAATGTAGGACAGGCCACTCTAGACACGCCCTTCCGCCCAAAAGGTTTTGTCACCAGATCGGTTCCCCCAGACGCAGAGAGTGTGGCTGAGCTTGTATGTGGCGGGTGAACAACCTCTGTAGATCTTCGTGTGCCCGTCCTGCATGGTTCCTGGTGTCGGCGGGCACGTTTGAAGGGCTCTTTGCCCATCCAGTATTGGCCAGAACTAGCCCATGCGACGGCATACCGACATAGTGCGGTAGAGCCTTAACATACCCGTCTAGAGGAGTGCAAACTACCAGTGAAAGGACGTCGGACCTCGACTTTGAACCGCAGTGGTTCTCATGAAACGGATGTGAATGGGAAACCAACGGGCGACTCTACGCCGTCTGCCCAGGATATTCGGACATGGACACGATGGTACATCGTTCCCTTCACGAGCCTCTATGACAGAGTGTCCCGCGATCCCTCAGTTGCCGTGCCAAGCGTCGTAGATATTCACCCCTATGTCGCCTGGTTGCCCCCGCGCCCCCCTCCCGTTTACATGAAACGGATGAGCACCGCGTGAGTTCACGGGGACATTTCCACCACGGCAACAGGGGGGTAAAGGGAAAATCCCGCACCGGCCGCAGGGAATGTCGGTGAGGCATCAGGGCACTCGAGATTCGCGGCATGGATATGAGAGGTGGGACTACCCTGGTGGGAGCTTCACCGGTTCGTCGATTGTTTCAGGGCGGTAATAGTTGCCCAAGGCCGATATTGCATAGTAGACGCGCAGGGCAGGGGGTGAAAAGTAGGCGCAATAACGCCCTTGCGACGGATCAGGCGCCCAGGCGACGAGGTAGACGAGGCTGGCGCCCGAGTACCCTCGGCCAACTGAGGCTGAGCCCGTCTTGTTTCCTTTTGGGAACCCCAATTATAGACGACCGATGGCCCGCATTCCGGACGACGGTTAATGCCGGGAAGCCACCAGCTAAATCGATGCGTTACCATGTAATCCAACATTGAAAAGTCTAGATCAACTTACTCACCGGGGGGATGCATGGAAGCCATGCATACATCCCGTTTCTAGAACGCGGAACGATGCAGCGGCACGATGCCCCGAACTCCTTGGTTCTCCTCGGAACCGGTCCAACCCAGCGAGAGGGATCCAATGGGAATCAATGACGTCTTGTCTCTCGTGACTTTCAGCAAGGAGTGGGGGATATGCGACAGGGGTGTTTCGCCCGTCGGGCAACAAGGAAACCCACCCCGACCGCACGGGAATCGAAGGATAGTGCGAGACGGGAACCAGACGAAGATAACGATGACGATGATGATGACAAGGAATGGAAGTGAAGCATGCCAAGTTAGGACTAAGGCTGTCCGACTTCAGCCGTGTGTGCCAATGACGACGTGGATTGACCACGCCTGCAACTGAAATGAAAGAGATGACGGATCTGAATGGACCAGGGGCGGGGCCGGGGAAGGGGAATGTGGAGACGCCCCGATCGCTGGGATCAGAGGAAGAGTCGAAACCATACCACCTCGGTAGTATCGACCTGGAAGTGTAACCCTCAAGTGATGCTGCAGAGCCTCATTCCATGCAGGGAGGGACCCGTATGGTCGGAATGGGAGGAAGAAGGACGAGAGTGAAAGAGAGTTGAAGTGGGGAAAAGAAGACGATGAACCGCTGGATCCCGTGATTGGGGATACCCAAGCGGATCATTTCCATGGTTCTTCTTCTCAACTATCCAGATATATACTTCAACATCTTACTTACCTAGGGACCTAAATGGAACGATGGATAACGCTCATCCCTTTGGCTAGGCAAGTCTACTGTGATTCGCTTGATCCCAGGTCTCTCATCCATTCTGTGCGTCTTGTCCTACTCCACTGCCCGGGTCAGACTCGATTTCGTCACTCTGGGCTTGAGATCCGATGAGTCCGGTCGCCATCTGCATGGGTTCCCTTTTGATTTATCTTCTGCTGACCTCTGAATCTCTTCAACCAGATCTTATTTGGCTTGAATACTCCTCCAATTGTTCCTCGCATCGACTCGATTGATATCGAGTCAAGACTCTTCCCAAACCGCACTCTGAAACGATCGACGACTCGGTCGCCCCTCGGTCGGCGCCTGGCGAATCAGGCACTGACAGATCACGACCGCACTGGATCTTCGCTCTTCTCTCTCTGCGCTTCAGACGCTTTCTTTGTTTTGCCCCTCACTTTCTGCAATCATCTGTTTCCTTCTCTTTGTTTCTTTCCTTCGATTGTGCGCCTTGGCCCTCATCTTAGGAAAATTCTTGCGCCCGGACCCTGCTCCAATTGTGCTCTGACTCAATTTTCTTGATCCACTCTTTGCATCGCTCGACTTAGAGCCGTGATTTAAAAGATCATCTCGAGCGCTCGAGCTCCCGAGATCTCCCCGCCTTTTGTGTGCGAATCCCTGGGCTCAAATTGATCAGATTTGCCCTCTCACTATCGAAAGAACTACAAACATCATTCAAACCCGCGGTCACGCTTATTCCGGTTTATTTGCGAAGAGTGTGTGCAGGATGAGCCCTGAAGCGCGTTATCGCACCATGTCTCCGAGCAGTTCGCGCATGGTTGACCCCATGCGCGCCTCCACCGGATCGGTCCCTCTCAGCTCCCCCTACGACCCTTACGACCTCTCAGCCGTGCGTCAGGGGCTCCCGGCGTCTTATGCGTCTTCCCCGGTTTATGAACCCCGGTACCTGCGGGAACCGCGATTGGAGGCTCAGCCGATTTCATCCAAGTCCTACCGAGACTCGGATCATGGCACAAAAGTGAGGACCGAGTACGCTATCCGTTCTCGGCCGCGGAGCAGCACGACCTCGGTGGCAGATGGACGACCGGAGAATCTTCATCCAAGAGCCTCTCCGGTAATCACAGCAGGCCACGGTCGGACCCCAAGTCCTCTTCCGAACCACGAACGGTACCTGATGCCCGCGTCTACGAGTCGGCATCAAAGGCACTACCACCTCGCGCCTACGGATTATTCCAGCGATAACGGGCGGCTGGACCCCAATGCGCGAGCTGGGAGGTCGCGGATGGCCCACGGCGCTTACCGGGGCTACGAACACAATGACCGGTGGCGATATCCGCCGATGGGAAAGCTTCGCAAGGGTGAAGACATTGACGATTACGAGTCCTACACCTACACCAATCCTCGCGAGCAGTTTGAGAAGGATTCGGCGGCGCGGTTGCGCTCCGACCGGGGCGGTTACCGCCGCGATAGACCGCTGAGCCTGACGGGAATTGACGATTCCCAATGGACGCACCGCAAAGATCCCCGAGCGCTAGGCCCCCCTCCTTCTCGGAGGGGTTTCGAAAGGCTCGATCAGGACCGTCGTCTCACCTACACGTCCGGCGACAGCGACGCCGATCTCACCAGCGCACGGCGACGACGGCCGCCCGTCGCTTTGCACCAGGACCCCGACGAAGTATACGACTCCCACTGGGATGACCGTGAGGAGGATCATCATCGACGCCACCGGCGGCGACCCCAGCGACCCGATGAGGAGGGCAGTCGACCCTCTCACGGAGATGATCGCTCGCCACGGGCGCCCACCACAAAAGACTTAGTCCTCTCGGGGGCCGCACCTGGTCTGGGGACAGCGGGTCTGGCGAGTGGGTACTCGGGCGACTATGAGCTGTCGCCCCGCCCCGGGCGGCCGCACCCAGATGATCACGACGGCCGTCCGCGTCATGGCCGGTCGCGCCGACCGTCCCGACGCCGGGCTGGGAGTGACTCTGACGCGTATAGTTCCGATGAGGATCTCAAGAACTACCGTCGAGAACCGCCCGCGCCGCGCAAATTGCCTAGCCCCAACGGATCGCCCAGCGGCAGTGACCGGTTCTTGGGGATTGAACCACGTCAACACCGGAGGCACTCTCGGCGACGGACCAGGGACGTGTCAAGTCCCCGGGAATCCGGCGAGATCAGAAGGATCGAGTCAACCCCAACCAAGGACATCATGGACACGCCGCCCAAAGGGATTCTGAAGCGCCCCAAGGACCGATTCCCCGAAGATCCCAATCCGGTGCGGGAGGGCGTCGCCCCGCTCAAAGACGCCCACAGCAAAGGCATCCCGCCGGGAGCCCGCTGGACCAAGATCGATCGACGCCTGGTCAACCCCTCGGCGTTAGAAGCCGGTAACGAGCGATTCGAAGAACGGAGCGAGTACGTGATTGTGCTGCGGGTACTAAGCAAGGAGGAGATCCAAGCGTATGCGCTCAAGACGCAAGAGATCCGAGGTAAGCCGCCGTCGCCAACCGGCCTCCAAAGCCAATAACATGTGTGACTAACGCGACCCAGACGAGCGCTACCAAGAATATGTGAACGAACGCCGGCGTCGACGCGAAGAAGACCGACGACACGGTCGCATCACAGACGACTTCTCCAGCGACGACGAGGAAGATGATGATGAAACCCCTCTGTCCATTGAGGGGACGTCTGACTCCAAGTCCGCGAGGGTGTCTAGACCGATGACTGAGCCGGCAAAAGCGGCTGCATAATTTTTTTTCCTTCTTTCTTTTTATTTACTATTCCTCTTTTTCCCTTTTTGGCCAACCTCAGCAAGCAATGCTGGTGATCATGTGGCGGGCGAAGATCAACCGCATGGATGTGCAGCGCGTACGGAGTATGCATCTGCTGTCTCTGGGCGTGTGCATGTATGACAATAACCTCTCGCGCAACGATTTGATTTGACAGTGGATTTATATTCGGGTTACTCGGGATGAGGTGTTAGCACAAGATATCCAATTGCAGGGAAGCAATATAGCAATCATACATTACTTATTCCTCTTTTTCAAACATGATTATGATGATGATGATGATGATTCCACCCGCGGGTTCACGCTCACGTTCACGTTCACTCGCATCTACCTACTACCTAAGTCGCATGTCATGCAAACCCTGCTGAAGCAAACAATCGCAGACAACCTCTCACCCAATAGATCCGCGCTCCATACTACACAAACCAGGAAAAGGAAAAAAAAAAGGGAAAGAAAAAGCATTGACGCCCTCCTGACCCTGCTTGCTACCAGCCACAAAACTGAGATTGAGGTGACACTGTGCAACCGGACCGGGCCCAGACAATATCCGGAGTGGAAGGAGAAGGGCAAGGAGAAGTAAGGAAGGGGGGAAAGAAAGAGAAAAGAAAATCAGGAGGAATTCAGGATTGTCTAGCATTGCATGCGTTGCTGAGTCCGGTACTGGTAGGAAGGTAGGTGGGAGGAAGTCATCTGCTACAATCTGTCATATAATCAACTTGTTGTGGGCATTGGGTAGCTGTACATCTGTGGATTTACTTGCTTTTCTATCTACATTTATCTAAGTATACGCTGCATCGATAATTAGCTTTCTTTGTTTTAAACATGTATACTTGTTTGTGCATACCCTTGAGACGAGCCCAAGTAGTGATTGATGATTAGTATGTATGTACTATGTATACCGATAAAGACGCAGTATGTATGTAAGTAGTATGTAGCACACTACCCATGCAGCGAAAGTGAGTTTTAGACGGCGTGGGTTGCGTAAGAGAATAGAAGGATCGTTCCAAGGGGGTGATTAGGGTATATTCTGCTCCTGTATCTGGTTTTCCATCCTTACCTGCTACCTTGTTCATGAAGAGAATACTGAGAGATATCTACCTAGTAGTCGCAAGATAGTAATAGACGTTCTAGGTAATAGACTAGAAACAATCAGTAGGCATGGTCAGTCATGCCAACCGGCAGGGAATCGACGGGTAAGCATGGGTCCCTTGATATCTTGATTCTCTTCACGTCTAGCAGGTCTCTTTCTCGATGCATCTATTCGATATATTATGAATCCACTGATTGACATCTATATAATTTATAGTATCGTATGCAAGTATGAGGTGGCATCGCATCACCATCAACTTTCCTCTCCATAATTAATTTATCCCCAGCACAGGCAGGTCTCGACATAACGTAATACTTACACCACGACCGTCATCAAAACAATCCTCCAAAACAAACACTAACGTAGTATTAGTAGTAGTAGTAGTAGTAGTAGTAGTAGTAGTAGTAGTAGTAGTAGTAGTAGGAGCAGCAACAGTAAACCTAAGTATTGATTCAATCCGTGGCAAACTCATCATCAACTGATTGGATCGCCTAATCAACAACGGACGGAGTCCGCTTCCTCCCCCCGGTCAATATGATTCATTGGTTGATCGCATCTCGACCACTCGGTAAGGAGGGCAAACAAGTTCAAGAACGTTCTTGATCTCCGTGGCGCTGGGCCTTTCCGAGACCTAGACGGGTTCCCAGTCGGGTAAATCGCATTGTCTATCGTTGCGCTAGGGGGGTGCGAGTCCAAGACATCGCTAATTTAGTTAACGGGTTGTCCGCGGTGGTTGATCCAGAGCATGGAAGTTCTTACTCTCTTGCGGAGTATTATTGCGTGAATTGTTATCTAGTTATAGGATTGATTTGACCTATAATATCGGTAAATATGTATGTTGACAACTGGGGATACTTACCGGTAATCCTCATACAAAAGATGGGTACAAGCGAAGCTTTGGATAGGTCACATCGCTTGACAGTCGGTGAATATTCACCATTCCCCGTATGATCACAACTTGAACCAACCGTTTCATCATTTCTTTTGGCAGACCTCGGTCTCTCCAGTCTCCATCGATTGAACTCTGTCGAATGTGGACAGCCTTCCGATAATCATCCGTCGTTAGTGGGTGGCAGGATGAAACAGGAACATGGGTTTAATCGGACTTGTCTCCATTTTCTCGGCTGGTCTGTGATTTATCTTTCTTTTGTTTTATCTGTCTTTTTATCTGTTCTTCGATCGGGCCCACTGTTTCCTTTGTTTCTTTGATTATAGTTATCCCTGTTTTTGCTCCGTAGATTCTGTCATGTTTTATTCTCCGAGTGGTTGATTCACAATTGTTAGCACGATCTTCATATATTGATCCTGAAAATCAAGTGTCAATTATATATTATTGCCATAATGAGATTGACCCGAATCAGTACCCAACATGATAGACCATCTCACCCTCCCTCCTCCATCAAGCCCTCAAAGACACTACAGCCAGATGAGATAGACATCGGGCAAGGATACGACCAGTTCGTGATTCGCGGACGCCATGCGCCGCTACCAACACTACCGAGTACCTAGCAGCATCGAAGCAAACCGTCCATCCAATCGGCCAATTCGCGGACGGCTCGTGAGGAAGAACAGTAATAATACTCCTTCCATAACACAACACGAAGTCAGGGATCTAAGGATTCCCTCGAAGGAATTGATTCACGACACTGAAATGAGATCCTGACGTAACTTGGCCACCAAGCCTGGTTGTTAGTGGTTGGGCGATACGCGTGGGTCAAGGGTGAGCGCGTTGGAAGTCGCACCAGCTGGGACTATTAGTGGAATCGGCCACTATGACCGATGGGGGATGGATGATGGATGATGGATGGGAGAAGAAAGAGAGACAGAACGAAAGACCAGGAGGAGGGTGGGTCCGGATAAGCCGATGAAGTTAAGTTAATTAATTCTACCTTTCCTGGTCCATAATCATGGCCCATTCATAGAAAGTTAAACGGGTGAAAGATCACGGTAATCACCAAGCATATCATAATTCGAAAAGTTTGGTGTGGCCTTGACCGGGGTCGGAAGGCGGCTCTCGGGTCCGTATGTGTCTAGTAGAACAGATTGGCTGTTTCTGGATTGCGGAGAAAACAGCAGCGGATATAGTCTCAACCACTCAGACACTACGCCAAAGTAAGTACCAGATAGACTTCCCCCTCCCCCCTCTCTACCCGTCCATTCCCTTTGTTTAATGTCCGCTGGGAAGCATGATTGGAGGGGCTACTCAAGCCATGACTCCATCCGTCGGGAGCGTGGAAGTGGGAAAAAAAAAAGCCAATTTCATTCGATTTGATCCGAGTGGATGGCTGTTTGGAGTATGGATCGGCGGAGTAAGTGCGTGGCAACAGAAGTACATGATCCATAATCCGTCCATGGAGAACGGAGACCATGATAGTAGTGGGATAGTACAGGTCGGTTAGGGCACGGCACATGTTTCTCTAAAATAAGTAACACCTAGCTTCATGAGCCCGTCCTAAGCGCAGGGTCGTGGGCGAGGATGAGCTGGTGTGGAGCATTCCAAGGCCAGCCCAGGATGGTGATCAGTGACTATGGGAAGGCCTAGACTTGGAATTGAGATGCGGTTCATTCTTGATCGCTTTGCGCCATGAGGATACTACGCAGGGGTGTGCTGCAGCGCACGGCAGATAGATATCAAAGAGATGGAAGCGGAGAATCGCCGGGATTGGTTACCCCTCCTCTCTGCTGCCCTGCTGTAGCTGACCTTGAGAATGGCTTGGAAGTACTGGTTGTCAGGCAGGTTATCGAACACTGACACTTGTATCACGGAGTAGAGAAGTCTTTCTGTCCAGGCGCTTTGCTTCTAGATAAGGACGACTTCCAAAGATGCGTAGATTGTCTCATTCACAACGACTAGTACAGACACAACAGACACGGAGCATAGATACGTATCTATCTACCCTCGGTATAAGCTAGCTGAGAGGTCGAAGTCTGACCCACCGAGGCATATAACTGCACAACGGTGGAAATACCGACAATCCCTACCCCGGTCAACATAGGCCATCGGCCAGCCTCGCTCTAGTGGCTCTACGATCTATTTCGGAGGGCAAAATGTTGTTATGGTTCTTCTCCTCCCGTGAGACAACGGCAAGGACTCGTCCATCATAATCATAATGTCAACTCCTATAGCCATAACAACGTCTGCTATTTCCCGCAAGCTCAGCCGAATCTCATTAGCCTGAACGCGTTCCAAGCCGTGCAAATCGGACAATCCATATCACGCCGCACTATGCTGATCGCATGACATCGTGATGAGAGAATATGATCCATGATGACACCTTCGTCTATACCTCCTCTCGTACCTTGGGTAATAGGACGGCATGCCTAGCCAACCTATTACCGGATTCGTCCATCACTGAAGTACCTCCATTAACCTCCCAATCAATCACGGCGCCTCAAAACTCGACTCGACTCGACTCAAGTCAACTGGATTCGAACGCAGCCCGATCCACGCGGCGCTACAGCAGCGCCGGAAAGACGGCAAGTAATTCCATCCCCCTCCCTCTTTCCCTCCCCCCCCTTGCCTCTTTCACTGCGCGATAAAATCCCGTCGCGTACCATACCGAGATCCTCCCGACGGGTTCGGTTGACGAAACGGTCAATAACGTACCCAACGTGCGTGGACCCGATCCTGGATAGACTGAGTTTATTAGATTTTGATCCTTCTACTGTATTTCTCCGTGTCCACCGACCAGGGTGGTTTTGACTTTCGACTAGGAATAATTCTAACACGGGCAATCCTGATGTTCGACCACCCGTTTCTCCCTCCCTCCCCTAGTCGCCGATCCCGTCCTAAAGGAAGTTAGTTCGAGAGTCGTTAACGGATTTTCTGAAAGTTAGTCAAATAGAATCTAACATGGGAAATGTGAAATAAAAAAGTAAATTCATAAACCATACTGAGAGAAAGTTTATCTGCCACCCGTGGGTTTACTTTGCACAGTTCCGCTTATCAACAGGATTTTTCCCATTTTCCGTATTTTATTAATTAATTATTATGCTATATTTTACTTTCTTCAAATATATTACAATTATTAATGATTTGACCTTTTAATTTGATTGCAGATTACATGTACATTTCACCTGCATGAGATGAGCCTTCGTTTTCGAGAGGTCGAGCAAACTTCTCCCACCTACCTATATAGCCTAGTCCGATGTTATGTCCAAGTATGCTCACCGGAATATTCAATTTACTCCGTCGGCCAGGAAAAAAATATGCGAAGATGCCGGTGGAGACAGCTCCGACGGTTAAGATGAATTAAATAAGATAAATAGTCATAATAATAATTATCCTAATATTGCCGTTCAGTAAATCAAACGCGATGGATCCAAACTGTCGTCCGTTCGCCGCCAGTCGATCCGGCGATATCGAGAGGGGAAAGACGGAAGGAAGTCCTCGAGATCATGGCAGGTTCCACGGTTGATCCGCCCAGGGGTTGTGATTCCTCGACGGGATCCGGGACCGCTGCCCCCCGTGGTTCGTTGGTCTGGGTGGGTTCCGCTATACTATACATGTGGCTCTATCCACTGTATGTATCTTGAATTGAGTGTGTATTCTGGGTACGTTTTGTTTGGCTCTTTTTTTCCACTGAGTTTTACTCGAGAATGAATCCCTCGCAAGTACGATTGAACTGCAGCGCAGTGCAGCGCAGTAGGTGCAGTGAGTGGCTTCGGCATAGTACCTTATTAGGAAAAGTAAGTACGGAGTACAACGACAAAGCATGCCAGGGTAATACCACACTAACTCAACCAAGCTAGTCCCAACAATGAAACAAACAAGTCGATAAAATAGTCTTCTACCCTCCGTATCTAGTAGAGTATCTCGTAGCAAGCATGTGGGAAGCACAAGACAAGACAACATGAAGCAAAGCATAGCCTCACTGAGTTCATCCTCCCAAGCTAATGCGTGTCCTCCGCGGAGGAAGACCAAACGTACTAGTCACAACGGGCTTGTCAACTGCCTGTCTGTCCGTCTGTCTGCCATCGAGTCGAAAGTTAAACCTGAATCTTGGTGGGAAGCATGTGGCAATAATGACAGGTACAGATCTCTTCTGGCTGCATCCTAGGTCTGCATGTCGTCTACCCTCCTTGGTTTCCTTCTCCTACAGAGGTCTGATTAATTAATTAATTAATCAACTGCACAGTGCTCCTGCATTGTACGTCGCTTTCACACGGAATGTTATCTATTCTCTCCTCCTACTCCATACAGTCTACTCAATCCGCAGCCAAGAAAACTAGAAGAAGAGGCGGGGAAGAAGAGGGGAGATGGCTTGCCACAACCCAATCGACACGCCTGATCGTTAACAAGGATAGATGGCGTCCCGAAGCGAGCCAACCCGAGCTCAAACTTGTTCAGTACATCCCCCAATATATACTAGACACAAGATGGTAATAGCCATGACCAACGGCGCAATCTCAATTAACGAGCCATCGATTGGCTCCATCTCGACTCAATCGATCAATCGTTTAGTGTGGACTAGGTCTACTACCTAGGTACCTACTGCCTAACCTCAGCTACCGTGTGCCTAGGGCCTAGGGCCTAGGCAGATGGGTAGGAGGAGGGAAAGTCTCTCTTACTTACTGCTCAGTACAATACAGTACATTGTTCTAGGATTGGTGGGCAAAGAGGTGTTTGGCTCCGCACTCTTTTTTTTTCCAATTAATTATACCTGTTATAATCTATGCTGACTTCGTGAAAGCTTCGCCCGTCGGCCCCCCTCCTCTCCTCTTTTTCTAAAACATACCCTGTAACGCCCACTCCCGCGGACCCATCAAGAGATATACAGAGATCAGCATATACAGCACATATCAACGAATGAATAAGATAGAACAAATTAGATATGCTTTTGTAGAATAACAATGTAAAATTGGATGAAATACGAGGGATTAAAATAAATGGTGATAATGAGATTTAGAACACTCCGAAGAGGGTGGCAGAGAAATATGATCAGGAATTTGTGGAAGACTGAGTATGACAGTTATTATTATTGATTATCATTTGAGCCATGTGAATCTGACAGAAGAAGCAAGACAAAAAGAAAAGAAAACATGGCATTCATGTCAGCAACGAGTGAGATGAAACCACTGAGATGAGATGAGATTCCTGAACCAGTATTCTCTTCTGGTTTACGGAGTACGGAGTACTCCGTGAGATTATACTAATTTGATCACGGATGGAGAAGACATCGAATGAACAAGACACAAACAGTAGAAAACCGGAAATATCAAAAGTAAACCGTGTCAAAATAGAAAATAATAAAAAGGACACGTCTTTGAGCACCCTGCATCGATCACAATGGCGACTTTACCCTGGTAGCGAGAAAACAAAAAGAAAAGAAAAAAAGAACGTCTTTTGACGCCGTTACTCCTCCCGCTAGGCTAGCTAGGCAGGAGCTGGTAGTAGTTGTTGGTACTGGTGGTGCTGTGGTTGCTTGCCTTGCCCTCTAGTGCCTCCACCTATGAGCCCCACCCGCCCGACGGCTAACTAGGAAGCTAACCTCGCGGGGGGCGTGGGTGTGGGTGTGGGTGGGACTGGGGCGTATCCCACCCTCCCTTTTTTTCCTTTCCTTTTCTTGCTTACTTTTTTTTTTTAATGGTTTTTTGGCCGTTTTTTTTTATCACTGTTATCCATTATACTTATTTTTATTATATATATTATTTTTTAGTCAATTCTATCTTCACAAAACAACAAGTTTGACGGTCTAGGCGAATTCCCAAATTACCATGCATATGAGAGGGGAAAGGAAAAGGTCCGATTACGACGACTCCACTAGCGACCTGCCTTAGTGTATTGGGTTGTTCCTTTAGAGGCGATGGTACTCCATCGTTTGTACGGAAATATACTATTATTATGATGAGCCATCGATCTGGAGTTCTGCCTGTTTGGGTTAGATTTAACGAGTGCGCGTGTAGACCAGGTCTGTCGTGATACTGTTGATATACTTCTTGAGAATGAATACATACCGGAGTAGTACGCTGGTGGAATATTAGATCTCATAGTGCATAGAAGGTAATGAGTTTATATCTCCAGACTGTTCATCATGAAGATAGAACGAGAATAAAGTAATCTCACATGGTAAGGACTCGACTCTTTATTACTAGTCTTAACTAAATATAATAATAATATCAAACAATGCACGGGAAGGGGGTTCAATCTCTTTCTTTCCGAAAGCGGAAAAACCCTCCAGACAAAGCCAGCAAACATACTCCGTCGTCTGCTCCGTAGAACAACAACAACAACAATAATAAAGGAAATGACGGTTACAGTGTGGCTGGCAGACCTTATACCATGGAAAGCCTCGAAGAGCCGGAACGCACAAGCATCCACTTTGGACCGAGTTTACCATGCGCTAGCCCGGTGGGGAAAAGCCTAACTCGCCTCCTGGTCGATTGATGGAAGTATTGTGTCCACTCTGATACTTAGTCGCAGGAGGAGGGCTCCGTGGTAGGAAAGTATTCTCGGTCAGAGTTCGCGATCATCAAGTTGGTGGTGTCTAGATAGTCAATGTCCAGAACAAGGTGCAAGGTCAAGAGCGCAGGGTCTGTGATATGTACGGAGTATTATGTATTAGGTCGGTGATTAGCTTCCCGACCCCGACATGCAACCCGTCCTAAATACACTTTGGTTTGACTGGTTTGGGAAGTAGGAAAGATTTAACTTCCAGCATCATTGTGAGACATTTGCCCTTAATTCACGTGGTTGAGTGGCATGCTGTGAGGCAGGCAGACCTGCTTCACCCGAAGTATTTGTAAAGATAGATAGATGGTGATGGTGAAGGAGATGATGACGGTGATGCGGCGCAGGAGGCTAGCAGTGTTACTAGGTACTACTCGCAGTCCACGGGAAGCAGCAGTAATTAGAGCCACTAATCGATCAGTTGCCTCGCACATTTTCCCTCTGGGGTTACACGGCCTTTCTTTTCTTTCCTCCTTTTGTCTCTGGTTTATCTTTTCTTCATCTAAATAATTCACATTCTCTATCTTATGATTTACTCTTGTATTGTGATTTATGTATGATCAGTATTATTCAAGTGAATCACCCGAGCGGACTCTATTAGCGCTGTTTCGAGTTTATTTGGACAGGATCAATCGGCCAAGGAAGGAGAGCGCTAGACCCTATAACTTAATCAACTAAGAGCTCGGTAGAGTCAAGAACAGGCAGGTTGCATCATCACGGAGGATGGTAAGCAAAAGCTCCCTCCTTTAGCATGCGGGAGAGGTGACGAGGCCTGGAATCGACGCCTGTCATTTGATGGAGGGCTCAGGGAGGGGGGTGGGTTTGGCGTGTGGCGCTTGTGGATGTGGGAACAAGGCTGACGGGACAACAAGTCAGATCGATTGTTTTCCGTACTCCCAACCTCAAACTGAGAAGTGTCCAGATCGATATTATATATTATATAGTATAGTATACTATGTACTACTATATATTATGTCATTACCATGACATCAAAAGAGGGGAAGACCAAAGGGGAAGGAATCAAACCAAAGCAACATCATTGTGTCATCAATCAGCCAAATCAATTCTAGAAACGTTTGGAGATTGACAGTGGCTGGCGGGCTGGCACAGACAAAAAGCCCATTGAATGTTTTGCCATATCAACCATTGTGGGAGGAGTGCTGACGATCCCTTCGATGTAGCAACGAACGGCCCATGCACCACTTGAGGTGCGCCTCAAGTGGGCACCAGCCAGATAACTCCCCCGGAGGTGAAACGAGTGCACTGTCCTTTCTGGATATGTAGAATAATCTTTTGATATGGTCCATGTTCTTCACAGGAGATAGAAGAACCCTACTTCGCGCCGTCCTCCGTACATCATCCTGCATTTGACCAGGGTCAACACCCAGCATCCACAGATAGACCGGGGATAGACTCGTGTCGTGTGGAACAGGGGGAAAGGCGTGGTACCTGAATTTTGGTCTGGTCGCTGCGAGATCCAAGTCGACGTTAACTGTCTGGACCGAGTAAACTTCGACTAAGAATGGCGGGCATGAAGACAGTCTCACCAAAACCAGGCTAGCCATCAGGCTAACGACGACTACTGTACGGTGCCTTTTCCCTCCCGGCGCCAATCTTCATTCCACTCTCCTCAGCTGTTAGAATACTAATCCGAATAATAATAATAATAATGAGGAATAATATGGAGATTCAGCCAATCGGTCTGGACTGTCGAGACGGGGATAGATTCTCCTTGGAATGATTTTGATCCTGATCGTTAAGATCACTAGTACCATTCTGATTCTCATTTAGACTAGTTATCGACAAATCTAAAATTATATGCCAGTCATTGTCTGTCTGGTCACCCACTCTCCCACCCACCCATATCCCATTCACACCCACACCTACCTACTCCCACACACACACATACACACACAATCATACACACAGCGTTAGCTTGCTTAGCTGCATCTTCTTTAGCAAGTTCATGCCCCGGTAAGTACAGAGCAGATGGATTGATTGGCTGTTCAATACCTCACCCTCATCAAGTCTGGGTAATTAGAAGCAGGATGTTGAGATTGTCCGAAGCGACCGCTTCATCTAGATGCATTATACGAACCATCCCAATTAACGCTCATCAGATGTTGGTGGTCTACTCAGTAGATATCTACCTAGGCATAGAGTAGATACCTATAGCAGGTCCCGTGTATATCTTCCTGTCCAGTATTCTCCAATTCATTCTTTCTTCACATTTCTCTCTTCTCTTCTTGTTGATTCAGTACATCCTGTGCCATCAAATACTCTTACCCGACCCTCTACTTCGGAGGAAGACGCCGTTCTCCACGAAGCCAACGACTCCGTCCATCACGGGCGGTTCTCTCCGAATCCTTTGTCCCAAGTCCCTCACACCTTTATTTCATCCTCCATTCTTGCTTTTATTACTGTATTATATTTATTTTATTATATTTATTTATTTCATTATTTTATTTATTTTCTACCCATTAATATTCCCTTTTATTATTCCTTTCTTTCTTATTTCATTTTCTTCTTTTCTCTCTTTTTCTTTTCTTCGCTTTCCTTTTCTTTTTCTTTATTATCTCTTCGTCTTTCTTTTATTTTTACCAAATCCTTTATTGCTTGAGGGTCACCCCGGCCATCTTTCATCATTAGCACTACCAAATTTAACCCTCTTCGATTTCTCTCGTTTGGGTTGATTCATTGTCTGTTCTTGATTTTGCCTCCCAATTGCAACACTCTGTGAACCCTTCGCGTTTCGTCTGAGTAGCATCAACCAATCTTGAACCACTGTCTTCTTAACCCCCCCCCTCCTCTTTTGACTTGATTGTCATCCACCGCATCGAGGATCTCATTGCTGGACTCGGTGATACAGAAAAGCCAGGTATGGTGGCTCCGAATCTTTTGAATTTCTCTTTGATCTATATCCCCCCCCCCTCGTCTTTCCTGTTCACGCACCTGCAGCCTGCAAAGAATCCCTCCCAGACATCGACCTTCTACTTGAATTCTCTGCTTTGCTTCTCTACTTCTCTACCTATCTGACTCCGCCGTCACATCCTTTTCACCTGCGTTCTGCATACATCCTGGCCAATATTACACCACGTTCCCGCAAAGTTACAAGCCCATTTTTTGATATCCCCACCCACCTCCAGGATTAAATTCCCCTGCCCCATTCGATCCCTGACCTCTTAGTGCGGCCCTTGTTGATTATTATTGTCATTATCTTCGTCATAATCGTCATTATCACTGCTTGTTTTGTGTTTTATCTATTTTTCCCTTTCTCCCTCTATGATCTTCCCTTTCTTGGGATCATCCTTTGATTCATTTCTTTAATCTGACTCGACGGATTAATTGATTCGATTGTTATCTGCTGTTTCCATTCAATGCTTCCCCCCTCCATCCCCCATCCGGCATAGTCCGTTCGGTGCCTTGGCTCGTCTGGACGGCCTGAATGATGGGTTTCTGTTGCAGCTAAATAACGACCCTGGACCCCTCCACATTACACTGGTTCTGGCATCACCGATTTTACCTACTTACAAGGCCCCATGGTCCAAAGATCCCCATCCCTTCCCTTCCATCGATCCCCGCAGAGCCAACGAGCCTTGAAATTCAGTCCGTACTGCCCTTTGTTTACATGCCATATCCCTCCCCCCCAGCCAAACTACCCCCGCCGTTTTTCTCTCCTACCATTCGATTCGCGTGGGACTTGGGTCTAATTACCTTGCCCTCAGATTGCAGTTTCCGGGGATTGAACCACAAATCAGAAGTAGTAAAAAGAAGGTTACTCGATCTCGTTGTACTCGAGGTCAGTCATGACCGGCATGGTTCAGACTGACCTAGCTCATCCCACGGCGCCCAAGTACAAGGACGAGCCAGTTGACGACACGGTAGGTGATGATTGTTGCTTTCTCTTCTATCCTTTTTCCTGGTTGTGTTCCTTTGACATTTATGGCTGTGGTTTTCTCCCTGTTTATGCTATATTCCCTCTGTTGCAATCTTGTGTATAGCTTTGTTTTCTGCGTGGTCTACCCAGTCATGTCTGCGATGGTACTGTGGACTCTCCCTATGGGATATAACTTGGACATCGTTTCGTCAATGAGTCCATCGTTATTCCCGACGCGTCTTTTCACCTTCTCCTCCTCCTTGTCTCCATGGCATCAATCGCGTCTGTTTGTCCTCGCAACAGTTGTCGCCATAGCCTCCAAGATTGATTGCGCGGCTTGAGACTCAACCGTGCTTCAATCAAAAGTGGTATGATGTCGTGGCGTCAGCCTTGACTTCTGGAATGGTCCCAGCTGCACCTGTCTCTACCCGTGTCAATCATTGCAGCCGGGCCCTTGGCACCGCCGTTGGGTAGTCTCTGGTGACCAGCGCCTTTGGAAAGTCCTTGGGATCCAAACTACCCAGAATCAAGTCTAAAACCTACGAGTACCTGACTGTCAGCTCGACGTTGGGATCGTTTGATACTTGAGGCACAGTACCCCCTTTGTTTTGGCATCATTACATGGCGACAACCCCTCAGACGAAGTCTACCTTGAGAATTTGCATTTGATATTACTTGCGCGCATCCTGCTGGGTGCACAGATCAATGCTTGCGAGCCTAGAAGACCTCACCTGTGGATTCTTCTCCTGCTAAATGGTGTTGCATGATCCTCTCAAATCAACTGCGCTGACTCGTCCTTTTTAGATCCGACACTCTGGGCACCCTGGCCCACACCATCTTCAATTGCAGCATCCTCGATCAGCAACCTTACTTCCACACCAGAAGCCTAGTTCTCCACATCAGTCGACTACGACAATCCCCCCTAATCCGTACGGACCGTCACACACAGTAGGCAACGGCGTCTTGCACAGCCAGTCTTCCTACGGACAGGCACCCCAGGACCCTTACTATACTTCTCACCAGCCGTACACGACGGCCAGTACGCCATCGCAATACCCTTCAAGCGGTAAGTAGCGCTCTAATTGTCTCCCCTCTCATAGTGTGGACTGTTGGGTCTCGTTCCCGCGCGATTTTCCGAGATGCGGTAGCTGATTGAAGAACCAGGCCCTCCGGAAATCATGGCGACCACCACCCAAATGCCGAGGCCATATCCGCCCATTTACCATACCCCCCAGTCCAGCTCCCCTGCGTCGGTGGCCTCCCAGACGCATGAACAACATAATCGCAATATCTACACGCAATCCCCTCAGATGCCATCCGGCATGTATGGATATCAGCATTATTCAACCGTGAACCCTGTACAGCCCTCGCCGTATCCGACGCACCCTTCCCCTCAGCATTCCCTGACCTCGCAGCCATTGATGATAGCCCACTCGACCGGGTCGCAGTTGCAGCATCAGTCTTCTCAGGCCCCGCCAGGCTCGATGAGCAGCCCGAATACGGCCACAGCTCAGCAGCCGACTCCGCCCCAAAGGGCTATCCTGCATCCTCCGTTGCCCGCGGCGACGGGCGGACCCCTGTCTGCGGGGAGCGCGCACCATCCCAGCTCGAATGTCGGCGCCAGTTCAAGCGCCGCACCCGGTCCCATCCCGGCCACGACACCCCTTGTCGTCCGGCAGGATAACAACGGCGTCCAGTGGATTGCCTTTGAATACTCCCGCGATCGGGTCAAGATGGAATACACTATCCGGTGCGACGTTGAGTCCGTCAATGTGGATAACCTCAACCAAGAATTCAAGACGGAAAACTGTGTCTATCCTCGCGCCTGTTGCAGCAAGGACCAATACCGGGGAAACCGGTTGGTCTACGAGACCGAGTGTAACGCGGTGGGCTGGGCTCTTGCGGATCTCAACCCGGCACTGAGGGGAAAGCGTGGCCTGATCCAACGAGCAGTCGATAGCTGGAGGAACAGCAACCAAGACCCCCGCCTCCGCAGCAGGCGTGTGAGACGGATGGCGAAAATGACCCGACGACAGGGAATGCCACAAAGCTCGTCCCACATGGCCAGCGCATCACCCGTCACCCCGAGTGTACCGGGCGTCAATCTGACGGCTGCCCCTGGTTCTCGCCCGAGCCTTGGTCCTCTGACCATGGGACCTCCGCAACTGCATCATCACCACGCCCAACCCGAAGGACATCCGAATGAGGAAGTAAGCGGTATGTTCCACCATATCTGATATATCCTGTTCTGCTGTTTTCCAAGTGGCTTTGTTTTGTTCCTATATATACGATTGTCTCATTTGTTGTGCCACATGACCGGTGGGAAGGACACATGGAGTGTTTGAGGGTGTTTTCTCTGCTTCTCTGGGGATTGTGGCATGGTGGATATCGTACAGGTGTATTTTTATGTGACCCGATGCGATTCCTGTCTTCTGTCTTTGTTTCTTAACCCATACCCAATTTTCTATCTTTGACTATTTACCTTTTTCCCTTCACATTCCTTCACTTTCATTCATTTTCCTTTCTTTCCTTTTCCCTTCTTCCTGTCCTTTTTCTTCTTTTGGCCTCAGATGCCTCAGATGCGACTGTCCATGCTTGTACCCCCTTACGCCTTCATTTCATCACGTACCCCTTGCAGCCCATGTAGGCTAATTCTTAATTTCTTGTCTATATTTTAGGTGCCGACTTGACGAATGGTGCCAATCGCCCCGCAACAATGGACAACCACGGGCCGGGACCCTCGCCCACCGACATCCGCACCGCGCAGGTGTTCCACGGCTACCCCGGATTCCCGCCCTCGTCAGCAATGGCCGGAGAGGCACGCGGCCCATCTATTCCACCTCTCATGCGCGATTCTGGAATCGGCAGCCTAGGCCGGCATCCAGCCGTGGCGACCTCGAGCAAAGCCGGCGAGATGATGAACATCGACGAGGAGGGGGACGACGACGAACGCAATCCCACCGAGGACGCTCTATTCGGCACCCTTCCGGACGGCAAGCGGCGGAAATTCATCCTGGTCGAAGACCCCCAGCGCGGCGGCCGTGTCCGCGTCAAGGTTATGCTGGACCAGGTCGACATGAATGAGATCCCCGACTCGTACCGCATGTCCAATTCGGTCTACCCCCGGTCATACTTCCCCGTGCAGATGAAGAACCCGCGTGGCCGCGTTGTTCCGGGAAAACGGTATCTTAAGGACGACACCATGACTGACGATGATGAGACCGCGACGGTGGGGCGCATCATGGCACCTGCCCCGCAGCTTGACGGCGAGGGCGAGATCGCGGTGCCTCGATTGACTCGTAGGCGACACCGTCAGGATGTAATGCTTAACGACTTGGGTTACCGAATGAGTTGGAGCCAGAGCCGGGTGTTTGCTGGCCGACCGTTGTTTCTGCAGCGATCTCGTAAGTGCTTTCCCTATCCCTTTTATTTTTTATATTTGATCGTCTGGCTTGCATATCCGTTTCTATATATTCATTCCTGTTTTGATATCATATTTTCTGTCTCTTGTCCTTTCCTTCCATTTGTTCCTATTTCATTTTCGAACTATGTGTCTGCCTGGCCCCCTTGCATGCATGCGGGTCGGAGACTTCACCCACGCAATCGGCCATCGCTCCCGGACACGCGGCCCGGAGCCCCTTGAATGCCATTACTAACCAATTCTCGCAGTTGATGCATACCGGAACAAGATGCGCAGCACGATGCTAGGAGCCGGCCAGGAGCCGACCTCCATCCCGCGCCACTTTGAGACTCGGGCGGGGAAGCGCCGATTCCTGGAGCACAGGAGACGACCAATGGCGCCCTCGGGCCGCGGCGGCATGCAGTCGCTGTCTGCTGCGCAGCGCAGCGCCGAGGAAGTGGAAGCTTGAGGTGGGGGGAGTTGATCTATCATATCACTTTGGGGATGATGCATCGTTGGCTAGCCCTACGTCGTCATCCCACCCCACCTTTTCTTTTCTTTCTTTTCCTTTTCTTCTTTTCCGACTTTTTCGACTTTTTGACATTTTTCTTTCTAGTCTTGGCCCTCGGTTCCCCGGGGTTAACTATTGGACTCTGATCCGAAGACGATGATTGCGAACGAGTCCGCTATGTAAAATACGATAATGAGCTATACCGCACGGCAGGACAGGGTCGCTAGGGCTTCGGGATTGGAGTTGGATGGGTATCGAGGTATACTTGGGTTTATTCTTCTTCTTTCTTTCTTTTTCTCTGGTTGATCTTCTATTTCCCTTTTGTTTGATGATTGTCTGTTGTTTTTCCGTTTGTTTCCTGCTGCTTCTGGTTTTCTTGATTGATTTGTGAAGTTTTATGATTGTGATGATTACGCTGGGATTCAAGGGAACGAGGCATGAATCATGATGGGACTTGGACTTTGGATTCGGGGGACAGGACAGGATTGTTGGGTTCTGGAATGGAATGACCGGATTGGAGTCCACTTGCGTTGTGCTCCTACTACCTCGTCGTTTAGTATTACCTACTATCCGTATATGAATTGATTTTGATTGTTTCATTTGACTGTGGCTTGATTTTGATTAACCCCGGACCCTTTTTTTTCAGTGTTGTTTTGAGACATCCGTATTAATTAATTCTGCTGACATGACGGAGTCATCTCTTTCCCCTCCATTCACGCGATTTCAACTGAGACATGGCAAGAATGAGTGGAATGGAGTCTAGTGCCACCGCGTGCGGTTCCCAGGACGGGATGGAACCAGACGGAAGCGGATGAAATAGACGGGTGTCAGGAATGTAGGATGAATTTAATATATTTATAGATTGACACAATCCGATTCAGCTGTCAGTACTCTGTCCGTACTGAGTACTCTGAGAACGTTGCCCGGGCACGGGACCTCGGGAAACCCAACCACCACGAAACTAAACATCACCGCTTGCAGTCAAGCCTACTTTAATCCTAGTCCGTCTTTCGTCCAGCCATTCTCTCGTCGCTTTCTTTCTCTTCCTTCTCTTTCTCTCTCTCCCTCTTACTCTTTCCTCTTTCTCCTCGACTGGCTCTTCTATCTCCTCGATACCCTCTCTTCCTCCCCGACATCATTCCTCGATTCTCGCCATCGCAAAGAATCTAAGATCGTCGACCGATCGACATCCATCCACCTAATTCAGACCCCCGATTGACCTCTCACTTACTCTGTACGTCGTCGCATACTGTCAGTTCCACTGCCCACTCTCCCCGTCCCTCCATCGCCGATCGGGTACATCCTCAGATCAAATCCAGAACGGTTCAAAACTGACTCTCCCGATCCAGCAGTGACCCGAGTCCCCATCGCCCCAAAGTCTGGGTCGCCCTCTGTGGAACCGCGGTTCGATACCCTCGGATTCAAACTCGAAAAGTGCACTTCCCCTGCTGTTTCAGATGATCCAGGGTCTGGGTTCCGTCGCTTCAGATTGATTGATTAATCACCTTCCCGCTTTTCTTTCTTTCTTTCTGTTTTTTTATACATATTCTTTTTTACCCCCATCTCGTTGAGCCGATTTATTTTTTTCGTTCCTTTTTTTTCTTCTCCACCGTTCAGCCTGCTACCACCGAACCGCCCGACTTTCCCCCCTTCGCGAGGGGCACTCGAGACCAACAGAGGCAGCCGAACTCACGCACCAGCATGTCCGGTGGTTACCGGGCTTTCAGCTACGAACAAGGCGATGACGGTCTGGGAGGAGCCGATCGGGGACAATATGCATCGCCGGAAACCCGACACCTGATGGGCGGTCAAGGCTTGTCGTCGGTGTCGGAACAAGGACAGCGGAATCTCGGGCCCTCGCAGTCGATGCGCACGAATTCGACCGCGACTCCGGGCATGGATAACCTGGGCCCCGCCGCGGTAGGTGGCGGCATTGGGGGAGTCGCTCTGGGCGTCGCTAACACCCATGACCGGCAGAGTGGCATCGATGCGATGAGAGAAACGGATGGCCCGATGCACCACATGCCCGCCGAACGGGAGTACCACGCCACCGGCGCCGACAACCCCTACATTCCCATGCCGCCGGATGGTCCCTACGCACACTCGAACGCCTTGCGCCCACCGCGGGAGACGTACGGACCGTCCGCGGCGCTGGGTGCCGTGGCGGGCGCTACGGCTGCCCATTCAATCCCTGCGTCCAATCCGTCGCAACCCAGCCTGACCGACAGCCCCTATCAAAACGTCGGCGCTTTCAACGGCGGTCCGTATCAGCGACAGTCTGCGTATAACTCCAACGAGTACCCCCTCGTCATCAACCCGGACGAGATCGTCGACGACGGCGATGACGGCTTCATCCCTCCGAATTCCAAGTCTGCCGGTTCCAAGGCGGCGGCGGTGGGGGCCGCGGCCGGCGGCGCGGCGGCGTACAATGCAGTTCCGGGCTCAGGCCTGGAGGCCGGCAACGAAAAGAGCCAGTGGATCAAGCCGAAGCCCAACGGGGGCAGTCGCAAGCGGGGCTGGATCGTGGGCATCATCCTGGCCTTCGTCATTGTCGGGGCCATCGTCGGCGGCGCGGTCGGCGGGACGCTGGGCAAGGGGCAGAAGGAGGAACCCTCCGGCATGTCCGCGTCGGATGACAACGAGACGAACGGCGATCTGGGCAAGGACTCGGACGAGATCCGCGAGCTGATGGACATGCCGGGCCTCGCCAAGGTGTTCCCGGGTATGGACTATACGCCGTGGGGGGTGCAGTACCCGCTGTGCGAGAAGTACCCGCCGTCGCAGAACAACGTCACGCGCGACATCGCCGTGCTCTCGCAGCTGACCAACACCGTCCGTCTCTACGGCACCGACTGCAACCAGACGGAGATGGTCCTGCACGCGATGGAGCGGCTGGAACTCAAGGACATGAAGCTCTGGCTGGGGGTGTGGATCGACGACAACAACAAGACCAACGACCGGCAGATCTCGTCGCTGTACAAAATCCTCGACAACACCGACGACAAGACCATCTTCAAGGGCGTCATCGTCGGCAACGAGGCGCTGTTCCGCGCGGGCCACGACATCAACAGCGCGCGCAGGAAGCTCATCGGTTACATGAACGACGTTCGGAAGCGCCTCAAGGAGGACGGGTTCGACCTACCCGTGGCCACGTCCGACCTGGGCGACAACTGGGAGAAGGACCTCGTCGAGGTGTCGGACATGGTCATGTCCAACGTCCACCCCTTCTTCGCGGGCGTCAAGGTCGACCTCGCCGCCAGCTGGACCTGGGATTTCTGGCAGAGCCACGACGTGGTCCTGACCAAGGGCACCAAGAAGAAGCAGGTGATCTCGGAAGTGGGTTGGCCCAGCGGCGGCGGCAACGACTGCGGAAAGGGGGCCAACTGCCCGGATGATACGTCGGGCTCGGTGGCTGGTATTGACCAGCTGAACCAGTTCATGTCGGATTGGGTGTGTCAGGCGATGGATAATGGGACTGATTATTTTTGGTACGTTCCCCTCTCTCCCTCTCTAGCATCACATCAACCCCATGAAGAAAGAAAGACTAACAGCACACAGGTTCGAAGCCTTCGACGAGCCCTGGAAAGTCCGGTTCAACAAAGGAAAGGAACAATGGGAAGACAAATGGGGTCTGATGGACCCGGGCCGCAAACTCAAGCCAGGCATCAAGATCCCAACCTGCGGCGGCAAGACCGTCGATTGATCCTTTTTTTTTCTCTTTTTTTCTTTTCCGTTTCCTTTTACGCTCCTTTTTACGAAGAGCACAGCGAGATGCTATGGGCTCCATTCGATGCATAATATCATGTTAACTTCTACCTTCCTTCATGTATGCTTGGTCGTCCTGTTTCCGGAGTTGGGTTGGGATTGTTATGTTACGGTGTGTATTCTATGACGCTGTTTCTCCCTGGTGTTTTGTGTTTGATATTGTTTGTTTATGGGTTGTATATATTTGGCTGGCGTGACTACCTAGGATTCACATGCATCTAGCGTAACTATTATGGAATATTCTCTATTACATGATGCTATATTATAGTATACAGATGGAAAACGGGGAAGAAAGGTAAACTCAGTAATAATAAACCCCCACCCCCCAAAACGCACTCTCCTGCTCTTCAAACAGAGGTAGCTTGACTCCTTGTCTGGTCTTCGCCTCTTTTTTTTCATTATCATCGCCACCATTATCATCATGACCATTACCATCATGACCAATATTCAAGTTCGAAAGAATCTCATCATCATCGCAAGAAGAAACAACGACCCCCGGCCCGCGCAACATCATATCTTTCAGATGCGCCCTCTCCGCCCCAGGACAAAACAGTAATGTGCGAGGACCGACTGACTCGAATGCGCGGGGGGATTCCACCACTGTTATGTTGAGCGAGGAGAACAGGGCTTTGTCGAGGGTGTTGAAGACAGGGTCTTGGGCGTAGATTGGTATTCTTTTTGTGTCTTCTTGGGTTTCTTACATTTGTTAGCTTACTGGTAGTCTGTATGGTTTGGTTGGATTGGAGGAAGGACAGAGAAGAGGAAGAGAAGGTAAGAGTACCAAAACACTCAATGATCCCCACCAGCGCAGCAAGCTGATACATCGATACCCGACGACGATCGACCCATCCGCCGCGGAGGAGGCCGCTTAGGCTACCTAGACCTATGCAGATTATTTCTGTGGGGAGCTGCTTATTGAGGTTGTCATTGCCGTCGTCGTCGTCGGGGTGGTTATGATGGGAAAAGATATTGCGGATTGTAGATCGGAGCGTTTGCGCCGTCGCGGAGAGGTCATATTTCTGCTTGTGGGTCGCGAATTGGGATTGAAGAATTGGGAGGGTGAGTTTCGGGGGGCTTTCGGCGGGGAGAAGTTCGTCTATCGTGTTGTTCTTATTAGAGGTGGAGGAGGAGTGGGCGGTGGTGGTGATGTGCGTCCAGCCGGAGGAGGGGTCGGAAATTTGGAGACGTTTGGTGTTGGTGGGGCGTTTTTTGCGGGATGTGTGTGGCATTTCTTTTTTTTTTTTTCTTGGCTGTTCTTTTGTTTCTTGATGTATGTGTATATATTGTTGGCAATTGGGGTCTTGTTGGATAGAGTGGTGATGGTGATGGTGATGTGTGGAGAGAAATGAAGAAAATCGCGATTAGATTGGATGGGCGATAAGATAGGGTCGGGTCAGGTGGTGATAGTGGTATCTTATCTCCCTCTCTCTTCTTTGGCTTCATCTACTTTTCTCTCTTCTCTTGCCTTGTCATCCATTCTTCCTCTATTCTATTCTCGTCTTGCTTCTGTAGTGGGATAAAATCAACCAATGATTGCTTTTAAGTCACAATGCAGTTTGTATCCCTAGAACCATGTCTATGAGGTTGATCTCTGCTCATAAGTATGAACAGGATGTATTCGAGTACACAAATCAAGACGTCAAGGATCCTAGCTACTAGGTACTACTCCTACCTTAGTACCTAATATACATCTGGAGGCTTCTTCCAACTACTGCAGGCCAATCACCACGCTCGTCACTTACGCGCCCAGAATCGACTACTGAGGTCTCCAAGGTGTGATAACTAGTTCGATCGGGCGCTTCCATCCACGAATCACAGCCCTCACTCGCCCGTCGAGGTGATGATACCTGCATGGCTGATGTGCAACCGGCCAATCCTCACCCCATGTCCATTCCCCTCTCTCCCCTTGTCAACCCCATCCCCGTTCCTAACTGGCCCATCCCCATGTCAACACCCTCAGCACGTCCATACCCGTCGACCAACCTGCGGGTGTGGTCACATCCCCTCTCGTACATCTTCACTCGCCCGCCACTCCACCCCGGCTAGTCCTGATGTGAGCGCCTGCTGCATGAACGGCTCCCCTACCAGCCGCCTTCCCTCAAAAAGTCTTGTCCTTCCCGTCTGTCCTCGTCGCTGCTGAAGCTTGTTTCGCGATGATCAATCCGTGCTGTGTCTGGTTGACCGCAGAGACTTGACTGGTGCGATTGCTCGACTTTGCTCGGTTCGCTGTTCCATCCTTCTCTTCCTTCCTTCCACCATGAGTTCCTTTTCCGTCTCGCACTGGGTGGCTGTCCTCTTGTTGTGTTTGGGATGGACAAACGCCCACAGTGTCATCGTCTACCCGGGTTATCGAGGGAATAACCTGCACACCAACGGCACCATCGAGGCCGCTGACGGTTTGGGTGTCGCCTACAACACCAAGAATGACACCTACATGTATCCCTACGGGATGCAGTGGATCTATCCATGTACGAGACATTACCTCCAGAACACTTTAACCCGACTCCATACTAACTCCTCCAGGCGGCGGCATGCCCACCTCGCAAAACCGCACCAAATGGCCCGTCGGCGGCGGTGCCATCTCCCTCCAGCCCGGCTGGTTCCAGGGCCACGCCACAGCCTTTATCTACATCAACCTCGGCATGGGCGGGACTCCCCCGAACATGAGCCACCCGATGGTCCCGCCGTTCCAGATCGTGGGGCCCACCAACGACCCCTACCCAGGCACCATCTGTCTGCCGCAGGTTCTGCTCCCTGAGGGAGTATCTCCCAAAGTGGGCGACCTTGCCACGATCCAGGTGATCGAGACTGCCAAACACGGCGCTGCCCTATATAATGTATTTCCCCCTTTCTCTTCTTATCGCTACTTCAATCCAAGACAGCTAATCCGAAATGCGAATAGTGCGCCGATATCGAATTCGCCGAACCAGAGGACGTCGCAGAAGTCACCCGCGACAACTGCTTCAACTCCAGCGCCATCTCCTTCGAAAGTGTCTTCACATCCACCTCGCTGAAATCAGCCGCGCAGCCGCGCAGCGCGATAACAACGCCTATGGCATACGTGATTCCGTTCGTGGTGGGCGTTGCGGCTTGGATGACGTTGTAGTTTGTTTTTTTGTTTTTTTCTCTTTCGCCCTAAAGCATGCATAACCTGTCATATCATATCATACCCATATAGTATTGTCTTTCCTTTTTAACACTTTATCACTGACTGTCAGCCTGACAAGTGGGACTGTTCTTTATTGGCGTTACGGTAATTATCTATCTACTATCTACCACTCGATGAGTGTTGATGTGGTGTCGCTCGATCACATACATATACATGACAAATATAAAGTTCGAAGTATCGCAGGCCGGGAATCTAATTGCTTTCTTCCGGTGTCAGAGTCTACTACCTACTTCTGTCTTGCGTTGCACAGAGTACTGTACTGTTTGAGTATCTAGCGATACAGTTTATAGCCTACTACTCATACTACTACGCCGGCAAGTTTAGCGACTCTCCAAGTACGCGTCCCTACCACTCAAAGGGCTGCCCATGACGCGTTGATTTGACCAACATCAAGGAAGAAGCCACTTGTAAAGTAGATTTGAGATGCAGATCGACGTGGTCTTGCACCTGGTACTAAAGCCATACGAAAACTGGCTAGTGTTTTAGCTGACAAGCGGTTACAAAGTGCTCAGTCGTCCTCCTTTGCTGAACACCATGAATCTATCTAATCAAGCCTTTCAAGACAATATGTTTACCTAGAGGTAGGTAGGTACCAACGGGGTCAATTTGAGTATCCTGTGGTCATTGATAATTATTTCAAACTGGACAGATATTTATGATTGAAAAGTACGGAATTCAGGGTGATGATATGTACAATTTTGTTCGGACTGGGTTCCAGTGGGACTAATGTCAACCTGCAAGGTAAGTAGGTATGTCTTTAGTCCTGTAAATTAAGGGGGTTTTCTCATATATTCCAATATATGATTCTTTCTGGTCAAATGCATCATGAAATATAGTATAAGGATATGCAAATAGCTCAAGTGCTGCTACAAGTGGGACAAAAACAAAACAACAATGAGTTATCGGTGCAACTGCTTGGTGAAGTCTGACAAGCATATAAAACAGCCAAATGAGGATATATACCGACTGCGTGTTGTCATATAACAGCGGAGATCAAGGTAAATGTCAAGAATAATGAGATGTTTCTGCTTTAAATTCCTCCTCAGTCGTCTCGTCTGCATCAATTGCCTGCTTTAGATCATTAAAACAAGCCTATAGTTACTGGATCCAAGTCTATATACGGGTCGGGGCGAACCATATCGACGATAGCGAACTTTCTTCAGATTTCTACTCTTATTCGGCCTACAACTTTTGTGAACGCTGGTACGGCTTTTCTTCTGTGGGTTCATCTTATACGAACATGGGAAAGTCCTAGACAGGGTGCATTTTCAACAAGGGCCAACTGAACCGAAGGATATAGGGAAGTATGGGGCAACCACGGAAAAGCCCCCCCCCCCGCAATCTCCCTGGTGCTCTACACGTAAGGTGCAGGGTTGGACACATATAAAATGTCTGTCTAATGATGCTTGAAATTATGCTAATCTCAATTAAATTTCAAGACCCTTTCTCGCGCTGGTTTTGATGGTTGAAGGGTTCAGAAATGGAGAGAGTTGGTGAGGGTTACTAGGTTGAATGATGGATCGCATCATGAGAATACTCCCTCATTCCCCATTCCCGATTGAAGATAACAGGACAGCACATACATTATGTATAATGTATCATGCTGCGACTCCGAAATGAATGCCTCGTGAGAAGAACTACGTGGCACCAGAACTTGCTGTTCTTGGCCAGTATTCGAGCACGAGACCATATAGATCATGAGCAAAATAGCTCACCTGCATCATTTTGCTACAGAAAGGACAAATCAACCTAGAGAGGTGTAGACCGGAGTATTGGTCCTGTCACTTATGCAGGTGGCAGGGTGCAATTTAGATCAGCCATTGGAGTCTGGACCTTGGGAAGATATCTACTCCGTAGACACGCTTTGCAAATGCAACCTAGCGTGACGTGGTGCGATACGACACAAGTCTATAAAATAGATCATGACAGCTCTGAATGATCTGGTACTGCTACCCTGCCACCGACTCCAGCTACCGACGATCCGGGACGCAACCCTAAGGGGTGTCCCTGTCCGCATCCGTCAGGTTGCTGAGCTATCATGATGTAATTGTACTTCATCTTCGTCTGTTTTGTCGAAAGACAAGGGTTAGTTCTTGAATGAATTCTACTAATCTTTCTTCTCCTTTTCGAGGTCTCGTCCTTACCGAGTCAATCTGTTTTTGTTCGGTTCAATGATCCTTACAGTTGACGTGAAGAGATCCAAGTGCTGTGCAGTATCCACTACGGAAGCTCCCGGGAGTGTCCGCGATGGATCTAACATACACATCACCTGCGGGCTGCCAACCTGGATCTAGAATGTAGGCCTACCCAGTTGGGAAAGATTGGGCCAGTCTATTCCGTCTCCTTCCGTGACCGATGAAAAAGACCCCCCACCCCTGGGCTTTGAAAAGCCCAGGTATTAGTGGCAGTGGTAGTGTTAGCATCAGAAATCAGAATGTCAGTGACACGAGACTTCACTTACCAGCGATACTCGGATGCAATCTCCTATACCATCCTAGCGAGTGACTTGACACTCACTGCCGATTTGATTGATCCTACAAAGAATTGTTACATCTTCGCCGATACCCTTACATTTGATGAAGGGAAAGGAAAATTGATCTTCCCCGGCCACAGTCTCGATATCTATTGCCGACACCTGGTCACAAATGGCATACAGATCAGTACTCGGCCCCCAGACTCGAAGAAGGATGCCCCGCCGAAAAAGCCCCCGATCAGCGGTGATCCACAGGTGAACCATGGGAATGTGGATGGGCAAAATGGGGACCCGATCGCCAAAGAGGACTTTGGTGGCCACGGAGGAAATGTTACGTTTGTGACTGGCAGCATTGAGGGTGAATTGCTCATAGACGCATCGGGTGCAAACGGACGCAATGGCCAGGGGGGTGGGGATGCCGCAGCGGGAGCATCTGGCGCTGATGGCCTGAGTGATGGTAGGTCAGGCCGGCGTGATACTCTTATTTTCCGAGGGACACCGGGGAAGGACGGCTCAAGAGGAGGAAATGGGGGCAATGGCGGGAGACCGGGGAATGGAGGCAACGCAGGCATTGTGACTACACGCAGTGTCGTTGCGCCTGAGCACTGGAAGTTCACTCAAATGGGAGGGCTCGCTGGTGAGCCAGGAGCTCCTGGCGCTGGAGCTGCTGGTGGGAAAGGGGGACGTGGAGGAGGGATATACGAATGGAAGGAACTTCTTTTCCCTGGTTCGGGGGTATTTCAGTGGAGATACACGGGAAAAACATATAGCAACGGGAAAGACGGAAGAAATGGCCATTCTGGCCAGCGTGTCTATGGCGAAAATGGGAGAAAGATCGAAGGTACTACGCCTATTAATATCAAGGATATCCAAGCGGCATTCCCGCCTCATCCCGAGCTGATTCTTCAACTTCAGTTGATGATGCAAGCCGTCAAGATACGCTACCTTGACCACGAATTTGAGCCGGCCAAGAATATCCTCGCGTGGATATTCGGCTTGACAGCGGACCGGAAGAATGCCAAGTGGGACGGTTTGCACCAGCAAGCGGCCACCTATCTGTCACGGATTGTACGGGGACTCGACTTTTTTGGCAATGCGGCCAACTTTGTCCCTACTGCATCTTTTGCCCTGTATTGTTCTTCTGTCACGCAGATGTTGACGCTGGGGACAACGATACAGATTGTGCTCGATACTTATACCCAATATTTAGGGGAACAGGAAAAAGGGTATAACGGGTTCGCCAATGCCTTCAGCGCAGGATCGAAGGCCATCCAAACCTACAAAGACACTATCACAGCCAAAATTGAGCAGCGGAAGAGACTGTGGGACGAATGCGCCACCCTGGATTCGCAAGTCGTCGCGGCTCGGGGCAAGTTGTTGGGTGCTGAGTCGAAGTTCAAGAACGCGGTCGAGCGGAAGGAACGGTGTATGAAGTTCGAAGCGGCTATAAGCCTTGTTGCTTCGCTGGCACCACTCCCGGCAAATATGGTGGGTCTCTTACAGAATATCAAGCAAGCAGGCTTCAATGGTGCGGGCATCGCGTTCGCCGGCCAATTACCTTCGGACGCCTTGGGTCTCGTGAAGACTATCAATATCCTTACACACGATTTGTCTAATGCGGCAGAGGAGTGGTCCAAAACCGAGAAGTTACTGGAGTCCGACGGCCAGGATTCTGCGAAGCTGGCCGCCGATGTGGCCGCAGTCGATCAGCATCTCAATGAGTACTCGGACATACCCGAAGCCCAGGCTTACAGAACCGTCATACGAAGCTATGTCGAAATCTGCAAGGCACGGAACATGAAAGTCCTTCAGTGTGCTAGAATAGATGAGGATATGATGGAATTGAACGGCAAAATCGGTCAAACGCAAGCGCAGCTCGATGAGCTCAAGAGCGCAGCGAGCGGCAAGATAGATCCAACATGCGCACCCTATCGAACCTTCCTCCTGGGGTTGTACCACAACTACAAAGATACCCTCATTGATAAGCTCTTTTATGAGGCTATGGCCTATCGATACCGCACATTGGAGGACTACAACCCAATTCTCCAGAGTGGACACAGTCTGGCCGAACTGAACGATATGCAGACTAAGATCCTCCACGCAGCACTCGATCATGAAAATAAAACCAGTTCAATTGAACAGCCGTTCGATAAATTGGTGACACATCCCAAGAAGAATGCAACTGATGACTCCTTCACCACGTTTCAGAAAGGTGGAGATCTCATCTTCCACATCCCCCTTGATGAGCAATGCTTCCAGGGGCTGGCACAGCTCCAGCTAACGAAATTCGCTGTCTCCCTGCCTGGTGTGCGGTTTAATTCGGACCTCAAGGAGATTAATGTGAGGTTGAAATGCTACGGAGATTGCAGGGTGGTACACCCAAGGTCTCCCACTACTGTCCTCGAATTCACGCACAACCCTATCATCGGGGCATACAAGTATGAAGTGGCCACGGATGCGAATGGCAATACAACGGAGAAGCACATTTCGGGCGGCATGTTGGTGGATTTCGACGAGTCAGTCCAGAAATCGATATCCTTGAGTCCATTTTGCACTTGGACTTTGAGCCTTCCGCGGAAATTCAATGCCGGGGTGGATGTCTCCCAGGTTCAAGATGTGCTTCTGTTTTTCGGTGGTAAAGGGATACCTTTACCAGGCAAGGGCAAGGGCAAGTTCTCATGGAGTCATCAACAAAATGTCACAAGATAAGACGACATGTCATGGAGGATGAATGTGCAGGTGAAGGATTGTAGGAAAGTGGAGTATTGATCGGTGGTCAGCATCTGTGATCTGCGGTCAGTGGATATATACATGTTTCACTCGAACAAGATGTTTTGACCTCTTTTTGCAGAGGTAACAGCGTGAATCTCACTGGACTACGCACTGGGCGCACGATCCACTAGCCATGGTGCCTAGTAGGCCACTTGGAGAATCATCTCTCACACGGCACTGAAACTGCAAGATATACAGGACAGACACCCTGGATTCTATTCTCGATGATTATTACAGATGAGTATCATGACTGTAGGGATTGAAAATACCAAGTCTGTGTTATAGACAGGTAGAAATCAAGTTTCGACCACACACCCTGTCTGTGATCTCTTAAAACAAATGGCGAAGATGACGGAAACCCATTCCATGCCCGTTTCTATTCCATGTCAACTACGTAGAAAACTGTTCGATGACTTATTCCGGGGAAGTCGAGCCAGATTTCAGGGGTGCAATGTTGTCGGAAGACTAACTTGTCAACTACCTACTTATGCGTCAAAGACCGGCCTGTAGATAGATGGACGATGGGGGTCGAGGAAACCTTCGAGTCTTACCAAGTCAACTGACATGTTGGCCCTTTGCGGTTATGACTTTTGCCTTGTTTGTATTAGTATTGAGAAGGCAGTGAAATGGTTTATTGTCAGACACTTATGGTACGACATATCGTGGTTCATCTGACCGATGATTAGATACTATTTTAAAAACGTCATTTCCGACAGTTTGATACCAGTAAAACATATAGTCATATGTGGAAAAGAATATAATCATTCGCTATGCTATGTATAGAATTCTAGCCCAGTGTCTTACTGACGATCGACCCTCGATCCGTCATATGCCCAATTCATCAGGCAACTGGCTGGGCACCTGTCCAGCTGTCGAATTTATAGCGCAATCAGCTTGCGTCCACTTCTCAAGAGGCGGATAGACAATGTTCTCTGCCAACTGCATGTTTTTTTCTTGTTTTTGTCTCTTTCTGGCAGAATAAATGGGTGCAGTTCCCTGGGAGGAAAATGAAGGATAAGAAATGAAAAACCAAAACACTGTACTTGCTAATCCATATGCAGAAGAGAGCGTGTGATGCGAGTAGATATGCGGGTATCAAAAAATGCTGAAGGAAAACTGGAGGATAGCTGCTACGGCCAAGGCCAAAATGTCATGCATGAGTGAGCCATTGGCGAGATAGCTCTTGTGCTTCGCCGGCTGTGGATCGGCGGTTTTCGGATAACTCTTCGGCCGCTCACCTTGATAAGAGATGGCATCCCCTATCGAGCTGCCGAGTCGGTTGTGGCCCAGATAGAAGAGGGAACAGTTACAAAGGCAGGATCCGAGAGGGGTCTTGAAGAAAGCGTCTACGGTATGCGGCAATCTCCTTGGCCACAGTGTTAAAGTCTTTCACCTTGTCGCGTCGCATGTCGTTGATGATCTGTTTCAAACCAGCGATGTAGTTGTCTTTTTCTTCGGATGTCTTGCCCTCTCGGAGCGATCCCATTTGAACAAGGACTTTGTCTTCTGCTCGAGTTAACATGCCTGTCTGTCAGCATCCACACAATGCACATGGCAGCAGAAAAGGCCTCGGGGAAGGGTCAAGCAGATGGAGATAGTGGTAATCAGGAAAGAAAAAAGGCACAGGATAAATCAAATGACGGGAGTGGTTCTGCGGGATATCTTGAATTTGTCGACGCACCGCTCAGAGACATGTCCCGAAAATGTTGGTATTCACAGGAGTGGTCGTTGCAGACGCCCCCTGCAGCCTCGAACGGACAAAGACACTTCATGGGGTCAATGTTGTGGCTATACGTTAGGGACCGAAAACCCTCCGAGACCTCATCATCGTACTTGGGATGATACCGATAGGTCTTGAAGTTCTTTAGCGCACTCTGGTACGGAGTAAATTTACTTTCCGTACGTTCAGGTTGCCCCTTGTTCTAAACCACGAGTTAGCATGGTCCTGATGGGAACCGAGAACTATCGTACATCATCTAGAAGGCCAACCTGCGTATGGTATCTGGGGCGTTGGACTTCCAATCCCTGGTCCTTTCCAGTCAGCACATCATCAGGTTTCTGCAACTGATTGTTTGGAGACCGAGACCCCTCATTGAGCTCGACGGGGCCAGGAGAGGGAGGATCAAGTGGAGGAGTGTAGACAGAGCCAGCAGGGCTGTCATTTCCCTCTGGCTCTGGAGGCTCATAGGCCTCTGACACCGAGGATTCGCGAGAAGACTGGTCTCGGGAGATACTAGCGACCTGCTCAGTAGCGTCGGCGGCCATGTCGGCTGCAGTCTGGTCGACTGCTAGCGGCGGACGTTCCGGAAGAGGATGGGGCCCTTCCGTTTTGGCTGGATCATTGCTATCCTGATCCTCACTCATTTGACCAGGAGCAACTGAGAGGGATGGGGTCCGTTGACGAGGTTCTTCGGGGTCAGGGCTGCCCGAGCTCTCGTCAGAACTGCCATTGGATTCGTCCATAGCGGATCCCGTAGATTCGGATGAAGAAATGGGCGAAGATTCCCGATTAGAGTTCGCGGGGCCTATCGCGGTCTCTATTTGTTCACACACAATCGGTTCAGGGCCAGTGGAGGTCAGCTGTTCTTGAAAAGAAGCCATTTCGGCAGCAGACCCTGCTCCGGGACTCCCGAGTCTGTCCCGAATCGTGACTGCATCTCCGCCTAACGCATGCTCGGAAGTAGGGACTATAAATCGGAGTGTATACCAAGTAAGTTTCAGATCACGCGTCCAACTCAACATTGATCTCGACCGTTTCGAGTGTTGATGAAAGAAAAAAAAAAAATGAAAAAACAAGGATGAGCATACCTTCATCTGTTTCCTGGGCGCCGTTCTCGGCCGGCGGGCTACGTAGCTTGGCTTCAACTCCTTCAAAGGATGTTCCATGCAGTTCCAGATCTAGTTGGTGCAGTTCCTCGAGTAGGTGCTCTCGCCCCTCCCTGCCTTTCGCTATCTCGGAGAGGATACTTGCTTCCTGCTCACGGAAATCCGCTAATCTTGCCTCAGTTCTTTGTATTTCGGCATCTAAGGCCGGGATACCCGATTCTAGTTCCTTTCTCCGCAAAAGTTTGGCCCGCACATCGTCTGGTCCGTCCACACTTCGGGGGGCAACTCCCTGAGGAAGTGACGAGGATGAATGGTGGAGGGCCAGCGAAGTCGGTATAGATTTAGCTCCGTTCTCCGCGGCGATGGGTTCAGGCGATCGCGAAGCGGGGGAGTCTAAGGCGTATGGTGATTGGGTACGGCTCGCGGCGAGCTTGGCTTTGTTGCGTTTTTCAAGCTCGGCTATCCGCCGATGCATGGCCTGAATCTCAAGGTCTTTCTTGCGGAGCTGTTCCGTATCGCTATTCGACGCGTATTGGGGTGTCGCTGACGCAGACAGCCCCTGGGTCGACGACAAGTCGGTGGCTGGAAACGTCCTTACGGAGTTCTCGTGGTTTCGGATCAAAGAGTCGATATTCATAGCACCCGCGTCATCATCGTAGAATTCATCATCGTCGCTGATGTCAATGATGAGTCTTTCATCCGGGGGGATATAATTGGTCCCGTTGCTGAAAGTCTTCTTGGGGACGGGAATAGGCTCGTCAAAGTCCGACGCCCGGGGACGCTTTCGTTGGGTTGCCCGGGGTTGCTGCGTTGGATCAACCGTCAGTGTCTGGACCGATGTAGGAGGAGGCTCGGGTGAGGCCTCTTCTGTGTCTGCCATAAAAAGTCCAGGTATACGAGATCCAGCGGTGGAGTCCGGATCAGGGGGGCGTTCCGGGAGAGGATGCTGTATCGTCGCAGGGTTCGAAGGGGGTAGCGGCTCTTCATCGCTTGCCTGGGCAGCTGGTCCCGATCTATCTATGGAAACCGATTCCGGTTGCGACTTTTGTTGATTCCTCATCAGGCCTTGCTTTTTGAGGAGCTCAATGCGTTGCCGTGCCAGCTCGGTCTGTGCCTTGCTCTTCTCCTTTGTACGCACTTCCTTTTCCTGGGTCGACGTCGCAAGAGAAGGGGCGGCTTTGGCGGGATCCTCCACCGTGGCAGAGCCTTCGCTTGATGGCTCATCCTTGGCAGACTCGACCTGCACCGACGGTGGTGCCGCGGAAGGTCGAGCAGCTTTGGCGGCAAGCATGCGCGCAATCAACTCCTTTCTTTCCATCGGCTTGGAAGGGGCGACCTGAGAAGCAACAGGTGCTCCCGTGGTAGCATCGGACTCAACATTATTGGATCGATGGTTGTCCAAGGGCTTTTGAGAAACGGACTTGCTGTTATCGGAGCTTATAGACGAACGGGTGGATTCTGAGCGAACAGCAGTGGCGGGTTGCGGCGTGGGTACTTTGATGCCCACTTCTTCGTATAGTTGTCTCAGAAGTGCGGGATTGATGCCTTCCCCAGCAAGCTCACCATAGCGAATGTTGTGCGGCGCTAAACTAAGGAGGGCACCTTTTGCTTGGATGCGGAGTTGTGCTGAAGACTTGGAGTGGTTAGACAGCGGTTGTGGTTCCCTTGTGGCATCGTTTTCCTTGGGAGCCGACGGCGCGAGCGAGTTCAATGTTTCCGAGTTTATATTCCCACCAGGGACGAACGCCTCGGTCACCGACATCGGGGGGTTATATGCTGTAAGGTGTTAGTTGAGAGGACATGCATTGTAATAATGGGGGTGTAAATACGGGATCCACTGGCTCGGCTAGATGAATGAGGGTCAGGTGAAGCTTCGCCTTCTTCCAGGTCCGAGTACCGTGACTTTGAACGTCGTCGTCGGGTTTGCATTTGAGGAGGACGCGTTTCCGCGCCCAGACCATTTACCGGCCCCGGCTGTTTCCCACAAGGCCTAGGGGAACTTTGGGGCCAGCCTCCTTCCCTATCGGTCAGTTCGCCCTCTTCACGGTCAGGATCATGTTGAGCTGGCGACGTGAAGGTGGCGGGAATATCCACCATGTTCGCAGGTATTGAGTTCGCCTGTGACTGGATATCTCCCGTCAGAGGCCGACTCGGTGGTGCATTCATCGGCGCGTGCGGTATAGGTAGAGAGTAGTTCATGGGTGGCATTTGCATCGAAGGAAGCGGAGAAGGAAACTGCGGAGGTGTAAAGGGATTCAGAAACGGGAATGGTGGTGGTGGTAAGGCCGCTCCAGAACCTGGGGCTCCCAGTCCTGGGAGACGCGAGTTTGCGTTGAACTGCGTTTCATTATGCTCCCGAGGTTGATTGGAGCTGTCCCGTGACGGATGCGGCGCGAGCGATAGGTTCGGAGCATAAGGGAAATTCTGCGGTAAAAAAGGAGGCAATGCAGCCGATGGAAAGGGATTTGAGGGAGGTGGCCACGGGTGTGTGTAATGACTGACATCGCCATACGACGGTGTCGGTGGTTGATTAGACATTGTTCGGTGCGAGGTTAATGCGGTGAAAACTAGGCGAAATCCAATGATGATAAGGTCTGATTCTTCCTCTGCAAGTAAGTGACTAGCTCCATCAAGGTACAACGCGTTTAAGCATCGCACATCATCCAGCTGGTGCAGTACTCCTGGAGAGCAAATCTGCGTATGCGGATCAGCAAGGAGCAGGATCGAACGCAGGTGAGGATGCCTGCAGGGTCCAGACCTTTGGAATATAGACACTTGCGTGAAGTGAAGCTTGTCTCAGGCAAGACCAGTGAGTAGAGAGTGGAATGAACCAAAGGATGTTGGACGGGCAAGAGCGATCGCGATGGAAAGAAAGGACAAGCGGGAGAGCCAACTCGATCCAGCTTCGGAGTCGGAAAAAAAGGACGATCGAGTTTGACGACGGAGCCACGTGACGGGATGGCCAGATCGGGACTAGTGCGTGATCGGCGCCCGCAGCCTGAGGAACGCCGGATGTAAACAAACAAGTGGGCCAAGGCAGGGCCAGCCTCTGGTCCCTCTCCACCTGGAGCTACCATCCACCAAGACTTGGGTTGAGGATTGCTCCGAGACTTGTTCAATTCCCTTTCTCTATACGCCTGCTTCAGACTTAATTGTTTTTTCTTTGCTTTCCCTTATTTTTCCAGGCTCACGGAGCTTACATCGGGTGTTGACCACCGCTTCATCGATAGAGCTTCACCTGACTGCGACCGACCTTGATTACTCCTCACCCCCCAGAACCTCACATTCCTGCGTGAATGATGCCCCATTGAAGTGACGACGAGATGCTACCTTCCCAGTTGAATGGCTCCCCCAGGCGTGCCAATCCGTTTGGTCGCTCATCCCCATCCTCATCTCCAGGAACGCAAGGGAAAGCCCCTCGCCCAAAGTCGGCGATTGTGACATCGGGGAAGTTCGAAGAGGCCAAAGGACATTTCCGCAACTTATCTTCGATATCTCCGTCGTCGCCGGCACCAGTGGCAGGAAATGTGAATCGACAGAGGGCGAACTCACTCAGAGGCGACGCTGCGTCCGGAACGTTTGCGCCAGAGTTCATTAAGTCAGAGGAGCTCCGTCGGGGAGCCGATCAGATCCGGGGACTGGAGGGTGATAATGACTTCTCTGGGAACAAGTACGTCTGGCTACGGGACCCTGAGAAGGCATTCATACGTGGGCTGGTGGTAGAAGAGAGAGAGGATGGTCGGTTGGTGGTACAAAGTGATGACGGCGAGGTACGAAGTCCAAAGTCGCTGGATAATAGTTCACGCATTGTTGACCGGTTGACAGCAGCGTGAAGTCGACGCCGACCAGGTTGACAAGGTTAATCCGGCCAAGTTTGATAAGGCGGATGACATGGCGGAGCTTACACACCTCAATGAGGCTTCCGTCGTACATAACCTGCACAGTCGGTACCAGTCCGATTTGATATACGTGAGTTTCTCCATTGAAATTCGGGCGCTGCAGGGGGTTGCGTGGTCAGACGAGCTAACGGTTTTGCACATTAGACATACTCCGGTCTTTTCCTTGTAACGATAAACCCATACTGCCCGTTGCCCATTTACTCGAACGAGTACGTGAAGATGTACAAAGGTCGGAGTCGAGACGAAAGCCGACCTCACGTCTTTGCCATGGCCGATGAAGCGTTCCGGAACCTAGTCGAGGAGGGCCAAAATCAAAGCATCCTGGTCACGGGAGAATCGGGAGCGGGCAAAACGGAGAATACAAAGAAGGTCATCCAGTATCTTGCTGCCGTTGCCACCTCGGACACCCCATATGCTCGTTCTGGAAATACACAGCTGGTCGCACTGTCACAGCAGATACTGAGGGCCAACCCGATCCTCGAAGCGTTCGGTAACGCCCAGACCGTCCGAAACAACAACTCTTCACGTTTCGGAAAGTTCATCCGAATTGAATTTTCGCGGTCGGGGCAGATCTCCGGCGCCTCGATCGAGTGGTATTTGCTGGAAAAATCCCGTGTTGTGAAACCCAACGCTCACGAGAGGAATTACCACGTGTTCTACCAGTTGTTGCGCGGAGCGGATGCAGCCCTAAGGGAAAAGTTGCTGCTTTCGGACCTCCATATTGAGGACTTCGCCTATACCAAGGACGGCAACGACACCATCGTTGGTATATCAGATGCAGAGGAATGGAACTCCCTGATTGAGGCTTTCCATGTCATGAACTTTTCGGAAGGCGACCAGATGAGTATCCTCCGCACCATCGCCGCGGTCCTACATCTAGGGAACGTCACCGTCGTCAAGGAGAGCATCCGAGCAGACCAAGCTGCCTTGGGCGCCGATTCGCTGAACAGTATAGATAGGGCTTGCGAGTTGCTGGGTATTGATCCTGAGCCTTTCGTGAAGGGGCTACTGCACCCAAGGGTCAAGGCAGGCCGGGAGTGGGTGGAAAAAGTCCAAACCCCAGAGCAAGTTCGACTAGCCCTTGATGCCTTAGCTAAAGGTATCTATGAGCGTGGCTTTGGGGACCTTGTAACTCGCATCAACAGCCGGCTTGATCGAAATGCTATGGCTGGCGAAGACACTTATTTCATCGGTGTTCTTGATATTGCCGGTTTCGAAATCTTCCAAAACAACAGCTTCGAGCAGCTTTGCATCAACTATACAAATGAAAAGCTCCAGCAATTTTTCAATCATCACATGTTCGTCTTGGAACAGGAAGAATATGCACGGGAGCAGATTGAGTGGCAGTTCATCGATTTTGGAAAAGATCTCCAGCCCACAATCGACCTAATTGAGCTGACCAACCCCATCGGTATATTCTCCTGCTTAGATGAGGACTGTGTGATGCCTAAAGCCACAGACAAGTCCTTTACAGAAAAGTTGCACTCGCTTTGGGACAGGAAATCGCCCAAATACCGTTCATCTCGATTGAGCCAAGGCTTCGTTCTCACCCACTATGCCTCGGAGGTGGAATATTCCACAGAGCACTGGCTGGAGAAGAACAAGGATCCTCTGAACGACAACATCTCCCGACTTCTCGCAGCCTCGTCCGAACAGCATGTTGCCAACCTATTTTCAGACTGTGGTGATATGGACGAAGAAGGGGATTATCCTAAGAGCCGAGTGAAGAAGGGCTTATTCAGGACTGTTGCGCAGAGGCACAAGGAGCAGCTATCGACCCTGATGAATCAATTAAACTCCACCCATCCACACTTCGTTCGCTGCATTATACCAAACCACAAAAAGCGGCCCAAGATGTTAAACGCGCCCCTTGTTCTAGACCAGCTACGATGCAACGGTGTACTGGAGGGCATTAGGATTGCCCGCACAGGGTTCCCCAATCGCCTCTCCTTTGCCGAGTTTCGCCAACGATATGAGGTCCTATGCCGAAAGATGTCTAGAGGCTATATGGATGGACAAAGCGTTGCCAAAACGATGCTTGACCAACTTGGGCTGGATAGTACTTGGTACAGGGTTGGCCGAACGAAGGTGTTCTTCCGGGCCGGAGTACTCGCAGAACTGGAAGAGAAACGCGACCAACTGATCCGCTCCATCATGACTCGCTTCCAGTCTCTTTCCCGGGGATTTGTGCAGCGACGGATCTCCAACAAACGCCTATACCGAGCCGAAGCCACCCGCATCATCCAGCAAAATTTCAGAGCGGTTGCTGAGTTGAGGTCCAGTCCTTGGTGGCGGCTGTTTTCTCGAATGAAGCCACTTTTGGGAGAGACACGGACCGCCAATGAAGTCAAGAGACGCGATGAAAAGATCCAGCAACTCGAAGTCAAAATGAGACAGGACGTATCTGATCGCCAGAAGTTGGACGAAGAACGGCGTCGAACGGAGTTGGAGATGCAAAAGATTCAGCACACCCTGGAAAGTGAGCGGGCCTTGGCCCTTGACAAGGAAGAAATCTTCAAGCGGCTTCAAGTCCGTGAGGTCGAGCTTTCTGAGAAGCTGGCTGGGGCGATTGCTGACCAAGAGAACCTTGAAGATCAGTTGGATGAGCTTATCGAGGCGAAGAAGCGGGTGGATGACGAACTCGAGCATCGGATAACGCAGCTTGAACAAGCAGGCGACATCATTCAACGCCTCGAATCTGACAAAAACCAGACGCAATCTGACCTCGAAGACGTTGACCGCAGGATCAGAGAGGCTGAAAGCTCGTCCTCCGAAAAAGACGAACGCATTAAAGATTTGGGCCAGGAATTGAAAATGCTCCAGAGTCACGTCAGCCTGAAGGAACGTAAACTTCAGGATCTGGAAACCAAACTGCTCAAGACGGACCAAGACCTTGATATCAAGCTCGCCAAAACCTCGAAAGAGCTTGATCAGTCCAAGAAGCAGGCAAAGGAGCTTGTTGAAGAAAACCGTGGCATACGCCAACAGATCTCGGATATTTCCTCTACGTCAGCTGGATACGAGGAGATACTCAGGCGAAAGGAAAGCGAGATGGCTGTTCTGCGCAACGACTTCAAGAGACACGAAGACGAAAAGAAGTATTTAGAAACAGAAAAAGCTTCTTTATCGACTCGTCACGACAATATGCAGAAACGCTTGCGAGAGGTCCAAGCCGAGGTTGATGCCATGAGATCCGGCAAAGCCCAATTGGAACGCGAACTCTCTGACGTGAAGAAGTTACTCGAGGAGAAGCTCTCTGAAGATGCCGAAGCCGGAGAGAGTCGGAAACTCCTCGAGCACCAAGTCCACGACCTCAAGAGTCAACTGTTCCAAGCACAGGCAGATCTCAGCCGAGAGCGACAATCCAGAGACGATGTGCAAATGCTCGCGGAGCATAATCTTTCTGAGTTACGTGACAAGTACTCGTCGTTGAACGAGTCCAAGATTATCATCGAGAAGGAGATGTACATCCAACAAGACACGCTCCGCCGCGCAACCGAAGGCCGTCAAGCTGCTGAGAATTCGCGCAGGGATCTTCAAGCTGAATTGGTGAAACTCCGCGATCGATTCACTACTGTTGAGAATGCTCGCGTGAGTGCCGAGGCTGAGATCGAGCGCAGCATGGTCAAGCAATCTAACCAGCGTCTGGAGAGTGTAAGAAAGGATCTGGAGCAAAAGACGGGATTGTTAGACGAAATTGAACGAGAGAGGTCCCGTCTTACGACCAAGGTCCAGGAGCTTACAAACGCCATCGCAGAGTCTGACAACTTCCGGATTCGACATGATCAGCAAAAAGAGCGCATGGAGAGAGAACTGGTTACCCTGAGAGGGAGACTGACTGCCTCTGAGAATGACAACAAGTCTCTAATGACAAAGATCCAACAGAAGAATTTGGATATCGCCAGGTCAAGCTCCAGAGCCAGCGATAATCAACGCCACCGTGTCACGATGCTCCAGAAAGAGAAGTCCAAACTGGAAGAGGACAATAAGAACCTTGGACGCCAGCTGGGAGATCTCCAGCTCTCGATTACCTCGCTCGAAAAGCAAAAGGAGAAGCTTTCGTTGACCCTCGAAGATTTGAATCACGAGGTCACGAGAGAGCACAAAGCTAGCCGCAATGCCGAAAAGGCCGCTTCTACTGCTGGCATCCAGCTGGCAGAGGCGAATAGAAACCTGGAAACAGAGAGACAACTGCGCAGCCAAGCGCAGGCCAACACCAGAAAATTGCAGGGCTCTGTGGATACGGCGAACAAGGAAATCGACGGCTTGCGTCGTCAACTGATACTTCTTCACAAGGTTGTTGAACCCGAGTCTGACAGGTCCAATGACTCCTGGGAGGCTATCAAACCAGACTTGACCAAGAAGGTGGATATGGCCCAACTGGTTGATACACTGCAAAGTAAGCTGCAAGTGACCGAAGAGAAGTACAGTCGAGCAGAGGGCCAGCTTGGCGAAATGCGGCGTCGCCACGGTGACGAGATGAAGGAGCTTGATACTCGTTATTCTTCTTCCAAACGTGCGCTGCTGGAGGAGATTGATCATAATCAAGTGGCAAGCAACCGCACACCAAATCATTTGCGCAAGGATTCAGAGAATAGCGCGGTCAAGAAATTCGGAACTCCAACAACGCCTAACCGAAGATTCAATCATAATGAGGCGGCAAATGACTCGGCCCGCTCTGACCGAACGGTCGATACTGTTGGCTATCAGAGGCGAATGGACCTGGCTGGCGAGATGGAAGAGTTGCAAAACAAGTTGCAAATGGCTGAGATGCAGAACAAGCACCTTCAAAGTCAATTGCAGCAATCCACGCCGAACCGGGGTTCTTGGGAGGACGAGAGCCCATCTATTCGCCGAATGCAACTCCTCGAGCGGGCGAATGGTCGTTTGCACGAGCAGCTTGACGACTCTGCCAAGAAGGTCTCGGCGCTCGAGCGAAGCATCCATTCTGGAGAATTGTCGTTGCGCGATGTTCAGGCTAGATCACACGAAGAGCTCTACGATCTGATTAACTCCCAAGAGAACGCCAGGCGATCGTTACTCGTGGTCCACAACGAGGCTGTTTCTGAATTTTCGGAGGCTAAGACCCAGTTTGAGAAATTGAAACGGGCCAAGGCATCTCTTGAGGTCGACCTGCGAGATGCGCGCTCGGAAACAGAAGAGCTTCGCGAGGCTAAGGAACAAGACTCCGTCAGCCGAGGCCAACTTCTCCAAGAGTTCTCCGATCTGCAGATTCGCCTGGATGCAGAAACCTCCAAGTCTGCTGACCTTGCATCCAGCTTGAGTTTGTACAAGACGCGCGCGGATGAGTATTTCAACAAACTTGAGCAGGCTGAGATCACCGTTTTAAAGGCTAAGCGCGCGGAGCAATTTGCCAAGTCGAAATCTCAGGAGGTCGAGGAGACATGCGCTCAAATCATGTCCGAGCGCAAGGAAATGGATTCTTTAGTTGCGGATCTGGAACGCCAAGCGCAGTCCCTGGAAGCAAGGATGGAAGATCAAGGCGCTGAGCTGCAAGCCGCGCTGCAGTCCAAACAACGCCTCCAGAATGAGCTTGAGGATTACAGAAACCAACGCGCAATCGACATCGAGGATAAGGAGACCTTGATGGAGCAGACGAGGCAGAAGTACCAGAGGGAATTCCTGGCTCTCAATAACGAGCTCGAAATGGAGCGCGAAAAGGTACTGAGTGTCCGCGGGGAGAGCTCGCGTCTACGGGAAGAGCTCGATGAACTCCGCAGCAAGTGGGATAACGAAGTCCTGAATAGCTCGACGTGGGCGAAGGAGAAGGCCCGCATGGACATGATGCTTCACGATGTCACAACATCTCGGGACGAGGCAGCCAATGCTCATAATGAAGCTCAGAGCCGAGTTGTGAACCTTCTATCGCAAGTGAGAAGCCTGAGAACCTCGGTCGAAGATGTAACGGCGGAAAGAGACATGCTGTTCAAGGAGAAGAAGATGCTGGAGACGCGACTCACTGAGGCTGGCGAAAGACTCGAGGACCTTGCCAAGGGAGAGAGCCCTTCCATGCGCAATGCCGCCAGTATGGATCGCGCACTGCTGGAGCTGAAGTCCAAGCTCGCCCACCAGGAAGATTTGTCCTCGGCCGCGGTTGACAAGATGCGGCGCGCCGAGGCACTTGCCATCGAGATGCAGAAGGAGGTTACAGCCGAAAGAGAGGCTACTACCCAGCTATTCAAGGACAAGGCTTCCCTGGAGAAACAGTTGAAGGAGACCCAGCTCAGATGCGTCGACCTGGAGACCAAGAGTTACTCGTCCGGTAGTCAGGATATCCGGTTCTTGCACAAGCGGATCAAGGAGGTAAGTCGTGATTGATACTAAACATATGAATCACCGAAAACAATAACACTGACATGTTTATTCACAGCTTGAAAACCTTCTTGAAGACCAAGAAACCAAGCACAGCACCGAGCAACGATCTTCCCGCAACGTTGACCGCACGGTGAAGGACCTTCAGTCTCAAATCGACCGACGCGACAAAATGAACTCCCAGCTCGAAGACGACGTCAACAAGGCTCGTGACCGCATCGAGCGGTTGCTCCAGGACATCGAAAAGCTGGAGCACGGCGGGGCTGACACCATGATCCAAATCCGACGGACCGAACGAGAGCTGCGTGAGGAGAAAGAAAAATCGCTACGACTGGAGCGCGAGCTGGAAGGATGGAAGGGGCTCCGCATGGAACGTCGGAGCCACTTCAGTGAAACCGGAAGCCGGAAGGGGAGCGGTGCATTCGCCGCCGCGGATTTACAGAGGATGCCTAGCAACACCAAAGGCTTCCTGTGAAGAGCCTTATCATGAACGACATGACATCTCGGTGAATTGAGTACTAAAACCAACCTTGTTGATATACACCTGAGTGCCTCGCCGGTCAGGGCTCCTACGATGAGTACGATATAATGGGCAGTGGACATGACTACGGAGCATGGATGGGAGACGCCGTTGATTTTGCCGCCTTTCTTTTTGTTTTATGTGTATACGCATTCGAGATGCCTTTCATGATTTGCATTGATATTTGTCGAGTTATCCACACATTTTGATGGTGACTTTTGCGGAGTCGGTTTACGTGTTAGGTATTGGCTTAAGTTGGGAATTATAATAGTAATTCTGCCACTCTGGTTTGTCCAGGTCTTATCCCTCTAGCTTTTATATCAGACAATACAATGCACCATCAATACGATGTATAAGTGATTATGCAGTAAAATTCTTATGTAATCTATCATAAATTTAGCCGCGCGTCTCTGGTTGGCGCTCGCTTGGACCGGCCGACTTTTGAACCCACCCGAGCTTCACGTCAACCAGCCTTGGGAGTTGGTTGTTGACCCATGACCCTTGCTTCCTCCTTCCCCATCTTCTCCATCACCTGGTGAAATTCTTTTCGCGCTCTTCGTAACCATGGTAAGTAGACTTCCTTACGAGATTCCGCGCCTCTTCCAGCATGCTCCGACGGCCCCGCCGGATTCGAGAGATATCCCCCCCTCGCCGAAGTTCAGACCCGTAAACTAACAACAATCTTTCCACGATGACAGGCGCGAAACAGTGAAAAGGCGCAGTCGATGCTGTTCCGGTTCCGGGCCCAACAAGCCGCGGATCTCGGCATCATCGACATCGGACGCACGCGCCGCCCCAAGGCCATCACGTCGGTGGATTCGATCCCGAACTGCGAAAAATGGCGCGGCCAGGTCCTGAAGGAGATCTCGCGCAAGGTGTCTCGCATCCAGGAGTCCAGTCTCAGCGACTACCAGATCCGCGACCTGAACGACGAGATCAACAAGCTGATGCGCGAGAAGTGGGCTTGGGAGATGCAGATTCGGAACCTGGGCGGGCCCAACTACATGCGTGGCACGGGGAGGGTGTACGATGATGAAGGGCGCGAGATCCCCGGCGGCGGCAAGGGGTATCGATACTTTGGACGCGCGAGGGAGTTACCCGGTGTCAAGGAGATGTTTGAGGCGGCTGCTCGACGGGGTCGCGGGCCGGCGGAGGAGGAGGGCGAGGACCGTGGTCGTGGGGGCGAGATTGCGACGAGGAAGGTCGATGCGAATTATTTTGGGTATGGACTGGATGAGGAGGATGGGACGCTGTTGGCGTATGAGAAGCAGAAGGAGAAAGAGGCGAATGAGCGTCTGCGCGCGCAGGCAGACGACGATGCTGAGGATGGGTGGCAGCCGTTGCCTGGCGATGCTGGGGACGGGACCGAATGGCGACTGCCGACTCTCGATGAGGTGCAGGAAGAGCTGGTGGACCGTCGGAGGAGACGACTGCTGGATAAGATCACTTGAGAGATGAGGGGTGGTAATGTGTCCGTCCATGGATTGGCGTGCTAGGCGTCTGTTTGCTTCCTTTCGTCTTTTCTCTCCGCTTTATGCGGCCACACTTGTCGGGCGTTCTGGATCTGTTTTGTTCTTTACTGCGATTCCTCTCATGGTTCATTCTGCCCTTTTCCCATGCTTCTCGGTTTTGTATCTTATGCATTTGAAGGAAGGCACAAAAGCCCTTGATGATACCAACGTGACTCGACCATTTTTTCTAATTTTCTTTTCTACCGTTTTGGAGACCATGTCATATTTCATATTAGCCTCGCAAAACCTAACGTGTGCTTGTTTCTTAATATTTCTGGTTTCCTTCCACTATTTACTGTTCATTATCATACGTCATCGATGGACGCAACCCGGGCAGGGGCCATGCCACGCGAACCAACTTTCCCGTCGTTAGGAAGTGGTTATCATTCCTTCTGATAATCATGGGCAGAATCTGGCAATGGGGCTGTTGTGAAGCATATCTGCGGTTTGTGCTGGGCGTTTTACGTCATGCAGTGTGATTACGGCAGTTTGGCTGTTGCCCCTCAGTTTAACTTTACCTCCCAACGTTCTGCAGATTCTCCCTTGACGAGCCCACTCCCTCAGTGGATCTATCCCTTGAACTATGTCCCTTATATCAGCTTTTCGACCCCGCTCGACGCGGGTTGTCACTTCGCTACAAGACCGGTCTTCTGCAAGAAATCGCAAAGACCCCAAACACGGCGCCAATCTAGGGATTGAGCCGATGCACGAAGAGGACGGAGACAGCGATGCACACTCCATTATAACACCCTCTAAACACACCCCGAGGGCATTGCGTGTATTGCGAGGCTCTGTGGCATCCGGTGGTCCTCTTCGTCCGTTTCGCCTGGTGAAACAAGACATCGTCAACTTGCGCCGGCGATGGCTGTCCGATTGGACCGTGTTCAACCAACTGATCTTCGCAAGCGCCGTTTATGTCTTCTTTACCAATCTCCTACCGGGAATCACCTTTGCAAGTGACCTCTATGTCTTGACCGGCAAGAGCTGGGGAACTATTGAGGTCGTGTTCAGCACGGGATTGTGTGGAGTCATTTTCTCACTGTATGTCTGGCTGACCGACGGAGTGTCTCGGCGTCAATGTTCATGTTGTGCCATAGGTTTTCGGTCCAGCCATTGAACATACTTGGCGTGACGGGGCCATTTTCGGTGCTCGCAGAAAACATCTATGCTCTGTGTGATGATGTGTTCATGGTATACAACTCTTTGTCTGTTGAATTCGACGATCAAATAGATTGACAACTCTGGCAGGTTCCATTTTTGCCGTTCATGGCCTGGTCCCTCATTCATGCCGGCTGGCTTCATTATATATTGGCAATCGTCAACGCCCACGACTGGACCATGCGCTATGTGACGACATTCGCTACCGAGATCTTTTCTCTCCTTAACAGCATCATATATTTCCATAAAGCAATCCAAGAGCTCGAAAGGGCACATGATTCCCTCTCTTTCGCAGCGTTTCTGTACGCAGTCATCGGCGCCGTCGGGACGATGCTTCTGGCGATCTTCTTATCGACCGCGGAGAGCTGGCGGCCGCTTTTCCATCGGTATATCCGAATGGCTCTGACGGAGTATGCGGCAGCGATATCAATTATAATATTTATAGCTCTGCCACACGCAGGTGAACTAGCGAACCTAGACAAGATGACCCTCCCCGTCAGCACCTCCTTCAGACCGACTTCTCCAGACCGCGACAGGTTTTTCGTCGAATTCTGGAAACTGCCCGTCGGGTGGATCTTTGCCGCTATCATTCCAGGGCTCATCATTACCGTTTTGTTCTTCTTTGACCACGAGGTCAGCTCAATTATATGCACCATCGACCGGTACGGAACCCGCAAGCCCGGTGGGTTTGCATGGGATATCATCCTATTGGGCACGACGACCGCGCTGTGCGGGATCTTGGGGATCCCCCCAGCCAACGGGCTCCTGCCCCAAGCGCCGTTACACTCGGAGTCTTTGATGCACACCGAAAAAGAACAGCGCACTGAAACAGTGGACGGGGAAGAGAAGGTTGTGACGCACGAAGTTAAGCGCGTCTACGAGCAGCGATGGTCAACCTTCCTTCACGCAGGCGCGATCCTCCTCTTCATCAGTCCGCCATTCATGACTGTCCTCGGCCTGACTCCAACCAGTGTCCTCGCTGGACTTTTCATGTTCATGGGCGAGCAGAGTTTATCCGTCAAGTAGGTCCCAACAACCGCCCTTATTCAGACCTTGACCTCCCAAAAGGGAGAAGGGGAACCAACGCGATAAACAAAATAACTAACAAGCTAGCCCAATCCTCTACCGAACCTTCTACCTCCTCACACCACCCTCCGAACTCCCCCCCTTACCAGCAACCCTCTCCAAGAAACCGAACCACCCACCATCCTACCTCCCCATCCACCTCTACACCCTCCTCCAAGTAATAACAACAGTCATCATCTTCATCGTAACCCTAACGCGCGGCGCCCCCGCCTTCCCAATCATAATCATCGCCCTCGTCCCCTTCCGCCTACTCGTCATGAAGCGGTGGTGGCCGCGCGAGGTGCTTCGTTTCGTGGACGCGTGGGCCTGCCGCGAAGGCACACCCGAAGACGATGAGGACGCCCTGGCCAAGCGGGATGAAGTCTGGGGCGATACGGTGCCCGCTCCTCCTTCTCCCGCTGTTTCTTCGGGGGTGCGCGATGTTCCTCGCGCTGGGGAACCACTACCTGCGGGCTCTGAGCGTAATCTGCGTTCTTCGGGTGGAAGTAGTAACTTTGGTGGTCCGTCTCGGGGAAGTGGCCAGGAGTGGGTGGAGCTTGATTTTCGGACGCAGACTGATGAGGAATTGGGTAGGGCGATGGATGATCGGTAGAAGCTGGTCTGATTACTTCAGTCGGGGTTCGATGCGTGTGGTCGTGTTGTTTAGGGGGCTAGATCTGGTCGGAGATGTGCTCTATAGAGGGATCAGAAAAGAAGAATGAATAAATAGATCGATAGATCGATAGAAAAGAGAACAAATTTCTCGCGCTGGTATTTAACATCGTTGGTTATCAAGATAATAGCATAAAAGTTTAGTTGTAACGCAAGACGGGGTATATAATATATATTATCCACCCATTCAGTGCGAGCGAGAAATTCAATTGCGCCAATCGCGTCTAAATCCTCCCCAATAGATTCCCCAAAACATAATTAAGACAGAGCAAGACGCCTTCCAGATTCCGCTAACAAATTCGTATTTCGTAATAATAAGGTATCAGGATATGACGATGTGACGATCAACCGGGTTATTCAAGCCCGCCATCTCTGCACAAATTCATGCAGGTGATCAATGACCACGCCGAAGATGGCATTGACACTGTCCCCGATCAACTGTTCAAAATGGCGGATAGCCTCTTCTTCAGTCATCTCGAGGTGGAAGCGTTCCTTGACCTTGAAGACGGCCTTGTCAGGCTCGACGCGGATGTCCGGGATGTTGGCGTCGACCATCAGGCTGAACAGATTGAGGATGAGGTTTGCGGACTTGCGCAGCGTGATGTACGCCGTGAAGCAGTACTGCTTGAACTGGAGGTACAGCGGGGAGGTGGTGCCGCCCATGCCCTCGACCATCTCTTTGCAGAGTTTCATCATGGGCGCGAACGGCTTAGGGTCGCGACCGAGGATGAAGCCGAAGTCGGCGTGGAAGAAGTGTCCGTCGGGTGCGATGAGCAGGTTCTCGAGGTGGCGGTCGCCGACGCCGAGGAGGTACGTGATTACGCAGTAGCCGGCGCAGGACTTGATGTATGTGTCCATTGTTTCTTTGCGGACGCCCATGGGCTCGCTGTCGTCTGGGTTGTTGGCTTGGAGGTAGGCGAGGACGGATTTGTACTTGGCGGAGACGGCGGAGAGGGACGTCGAGGGGATGAACTGGACTGCGCCTGCGGTGGCGTTTGTGGCGAGGATTCGATAGGGGGTGAGTTTGAGGTCGAGGTTTTCGTTCTGTAGCAGGCGGTCCATTAGGATGATAATCTGGACCACGAGCTGATCCTGACGCAGGTCGTCACCGACCTTGAAGAGGATCGGGTACTTGTTGCCGTCGGAGGTTTTGAAGGTGAGAAGAAGAGGGGATAGCGTGGATTTGAAGACGTTGGACTCGTCCGGGTAGCAGCCTGTGACCATCACCTCCGGGTCTAACGGGAGTGGTAGGGGTGGGTCGATGTGAACGATTTCATTTTTCGGGTCTTTCAGGAACTTCTTCAGCTTTTCGATCTTGAGCGGCCGGCTATCTCGCGAAAAGCGAAGATCTTTGGCGATCCTGGACAGGACTGCCACCATTTCCCCTTGGCGAAGTAAGGTCTTCCGGTTTTCTGGGTTGAGTTTCTCCATCTCGACCATGAAATAGTACTCCACTTGGGCAAACAGCCGGCCCTGTGCGGATCCCGGGCCCGCGTCATCACATTCGACCATGAGGTACCAATGCAAGTAGCTGCCCAGCTGGAGGTTGTTCGCCGCCCGGGTGATGAGGAAGTTGGCCAGCGAAGAGTCGTGCGCCACATCTTCGGCGTCGGCGTTGGGACTGTCCTCGTACTTGAGCGCCTGTACGAGCTGTAGGAGATAGAGAAGAAGTTCATCGTCATCGGCCTTCCTCAGCCGTTCGACGGCGTAAGTGCGGACCGCTGGGTTATCGAACGTTGGCCCGAGAAGCTCCAAGGCATCGTCGACGTCAATCTCGGTCCATTTGGGAAGGATCTCAACCGCCTGCAGGGATTCGCCCGCGTCTCGCCAATTAACGGACTTGACGAATTTGGTGAGAGCCCTTTTCTCGCGCGTCAGGTAATAGCGGAATCTCCAAACCAGGTCCTTCTCTTCCGCGGTTAGGTCTTGCGTTGGCTCGTAGGATACAATGTGGTTGAGCTCATCACGAATCTTGGGATTTGGTTTGAGGTCCCGGTCCATGATGCCCGTGCGATGGCTGCGGATCAGTCTGCGATGTTTATCCTCGCATGGATTGCCCGTTTGGCCCATCTCCGGATCGTATATTCGAATCACACCCTCTGCTCCCTCTATGTCTGGACCAAAGCGGACCTCTGGGAGCGGCTTCAGGGTTGCATTGGCGTTTCCGGGCGCGCTTTGGGTGTACGTTGAAATTGGAGGCGGCGGGTACTCATGATCGGACCAGACGATCGGGTGGTCGAATCGAGGAAACTCGACATGAAGGGTGAAGTTTTCGTAATCAGCTTCCTCGTCCCCCGAATCGTCCTCCGCGGATGCCGGCTCCCCAGCCGGTTTGTGTTTTCTAGCCTGTAGAAGGATCGCCCGTTTCCTTGCGGCTTCGTCGGCATTAATCTTCAGCCTCTCCAGCTGGCGAAAGACCATCTGATCCATCCAATCGATCCGGGGAATCTCGCCCATCTCATGCTTCTTGATCAGGACCTCCACTCGTTCCAATTCCAGTTCCTCCGGCGAGGGTGCCAGTGGATCGGGGCCGGCGGTCTTGCGACGCTTGGGGGGTGGACTCGACGGGGTGGTCGTGGAAGAGAAACCGTCGGCAGCTTTGTGCCGGTAGATTTTGCATTTCTGCCGACCCATCTTCAGTTTCCCCTCCTCATCGAATAGCGAGATCGTCGTTCCGCCAAATGGAACATAATGGCCCCGCGCCCCCTCGCCGCCCATCGGCGACAGATCCCACACAGTGATGGCAAGCTGACATTGCAACGGCGCATCTTCAAGGGACATTGGCATCTGCAGCCACTCATTCCAGGATCTAGCCGTCTTGAAGGTCTTGAAGGCGGTCTGCACAGGCACCCCCAAGGGCTTAGAGTCGGACCATAGCTGCGCTGTCACAAACAAATCCGATGTCGGGTCCTGCACGGAGCCAATGTGCCGCAGATCGGGTCGTTTCAAGAGCACCGAGAAAGGGATTTGTTTCTGCTTTCCTTCCAGAGAACCACTGTTTGGTCAACGGATGACGTGCGGGAGATCGATGGGAGGATACATACATTCGAACATAAATCGGAAAGTCCACCTGAGTGGAAAGCGCAAAAGTAAAGGCCTCCATGAGGAAGAACAGGTTGTTTCAGCGCATGTTGGTTGAAGCTTCAAATGACGATCAAGGGAAACGAATCATGAAGTTGGAGATCAAGTGACGATAAGACCAGATAACGCGGGTCAGCTGACGTCACGTGTTGCCGTCGCGTCGCGGTTCGGTCATTTCATTGATTCAATTTCATTCATCGATGCGCTCAATCACTCGTTGCTGTGCTGCGGCTTGTTTTGTTCTTTGTTCTTTTTCAGGAAGTCTTTGAATGCACTGGATCCTGGGTTCTTCTGGCTGTGTGCGCCCCTGTCGCTCTTTTGACTTTCTTTGAGCCTGGTCTTTGTACCATTGACGCGCCCTCATCACGTTTGTCACTCCGTTTGGCACTCGGCATGGCTCGCATTTCCCTTCCCAACCATTCGACGACTCCGTCTTCCTTTTCACCGGAACCCCAATCTGATAAAGAGAATCGCCAGACCCTCAGTCGCAACCGGAAGAGGGATCAAACACAGACGATGGCTCATCCTTCGAATCCGAAACGCGTCCGGTTGGCAAGCCGGACTTCCAATGCGGCGGGCAGTCAGTCGCAGGCCCAGCCATCTCAGTATAATCGAGACAAGCAGTACTATGATCCGGATCAGGATGAGAAAGAGCGACGGCAGATTCGCAAAGGGCTCCGGGACCTTGCGCGGGACCTTCAGGGTAAAGTTCAAATTACGTGGGAAGCGTGTCCATGGGATCATAATTAACTTGGGTCTAGATTCCAAATCGGAGTACATGCAAGCGGGGAACCACGGTATCAAAAACACTATCGAAAAGGCGAATGTTTTTTTCCAAAATGTCAAGCAGACCTCCGACGCCACGATCGATTCCCGTCTCTTGGTCAGTGCCGCCGATCTATCGTACAAGAAGACCGCACACCTTGTTCTGGGGGATACTGCTACCGGGATCGATGTCGACGAGTTTGTCTCCAAATGCATCGCGTTCATGCGCCAGGGCCCTGCAGACCAGGCCGCCCCGAGCACGCAGCGTCGACGTGGAGGACGCACCCAGGGTGACCCAAATGACAGTGATGATGACCAGGGGGATGCGATGAACTGGGACTGGCTGGGCCGGGCAGCCTGCTTCCGTCATAATGCCCGCCCGGCGGTCTCCGGCTTCCTTCTGGGTCCGCTGTCGGTCCAGAAGCGCACCCGGCAGGTTGCGCAGCGACGAGCACGCGAGCGCATCGACCCGTCGCAGGCGGTCCGTCCTCAGGAGCTCCGGGAAGAAGACCTAGATGGGCAGAAGAGTACAAATTTGACGACCATGTGCGCCGACATCAACAAGCTGCTGGCGACCACGCAAAAACAGGGCCAAGATGATGTGGAGGGGCATCTGTCGCAGCTGGCGGAAGTCCCGCCGGACGAAGTGGTGCAAGAGTTCATGGCCAAGCATAACGTCGCAGATGATGGTGGGGTACCACTCTTCAACTTCTGCATCAACCCGAAATCGTTCGGACAGACCGTGGAGAATTTGTTCTATGTTAGCTTTCTGGTCCGGGATGGCACGGTTGGTATTGCAGCGGATAGCCGTGCACTGCCTACGTTGCGTGAGTGTCTCTTATACTCAGGAGTGTTGCAATTCCTTTTCTCTAGACAGATACTGACCGAGTTATAGATGCGGCAAAACCCTACGCCCCCAGTGAAGCCCAGAGGATGGGAATTCAAAAACACCAGTCGGTGTTTTGCTTAGACTTCGACACCTGGCAAGACTTGATTGATGCGTATGATATCAAGGAGTGTATAATTCCACATCGCCAAGAGGAGGAGGCGGCGAAGTCGGGACGGGGATGGTATGGTTAGATGTGCTCATTCCGTTGTGCTGTAATGTGTGATACCCTAAATGACTCTCTCTACGACTTACTCTATGATTCAAAATCAATCTGGTTTCCTTACCTCTGTCGCTGTCAAAACCTATTTCCATGGAGGTCTGTAATCTTGGGTGCTACCAACATGCTCTAACCTGGAGTTCATACCTTGATTCAAGCATTTTCCCTGCCTTGCCTTATTACCTTGTCTATGCCATTGATCTCAAAGCATATTGTAAAGTGCTATGTATCCCATTGTCCCTGACGCTAACCCGCTCACAGCTGACCAAGGCCATAATCAACACTGCGTTACTGCTTGCAACGTCGTATAAACAACCTACCCAGCACAACCAGCAGAAAAGGACCAACCAGCACAACCCATGAACAAAAACTTGAGTAGGATAAGCGGATTGGGGCCGAAACACCCTTTTGGTCAGTTGTCTTCGATATTCGTCTGACAACCCTGCAGCCCCCGATCCTAGTACGGCTAAACACGAGTGATACCAGGCCCTCGTCCTCAAGAAATCCCCAGTCTCTGACATCCATCGTAGTCCCATGCACCGCAATCATGGAACCCCAGGCCAACGTCCCAGTCATCGACTACGCAGTCGCTCAATGTTGTCAAAGTTTTCAGTAATTTGATTTCTCAATATCATACAGTAGTCGCAAGACAAGATGTCAGCTCTTTGCTTACGTGGGTAAGAAGCTAGAAAGTAACTAGTAGCAAGTGATACACTGAACTCAAATCTTTCTCTCCTGTAACCCAATTCATTTGACCAAAGAGTCCTTTGGGAACCATGGATCACATTAAAGAAGTAACAGACCCAGCCTATCCTCCTCTGAGCATTCCTTGCCTTAGCCTAGAGGCGTATGATCAGATGGACTGGCCATCTTACCCCGAGCGCTCTGGGTTGTCTTAAGGATCAATTATTTGATGGTGATTTCTCCCAGCGGCCACCACAAGAGATGGCGGCATTCTTGCAGAATTGGTTATGTTCCGGTGTCCTTTAGGTAGTTCTGAGTGTTTAACTCAGACTATGTGAGGTGGGACACTGAAACCAGTCATGGAACTGTCACTACCAAGCTGCTTGATCAGTATATTCATCAGCGTGTGTTGGAGACCAGAGAGCTGATGTGAGTTGATTATTCTTCTGTGCAAGCTTTGATGCAAAATATCAAGACTTGTTTGATCACTTTATCAAAGCTCTGTATTCTTAACACGTGTAGTAAGGACTTCAGATCTGGATATCATGTTTGGCCATTGCCAGCAGTCATTGATCTTTTGAGCAATGTATTATTTAAGAGAACACTTTTGCACCGTATTATTCAGTTAATCAGTCTTTGAATAAGAATATTCCTTTAGAAGCTTCACATGTTTCAATATGCCTACCTTCCCATTTCGCGCATGGTTAAAGAGGGACAATGCCCTAGTGAGAGATATATGGTCTCTCATACATTCTCATCCACCTCAGTATACTATGCGACTCAACTCAAACGACCCAAAGAGACCCCATAATAAGATCATTCAAGCTGCTCAGATACGGTGTGTGCTGCGTGTTAATTACATGAAACCACATACCACACGCAGCATAGCAACGATGGGTGTGACTGTACACATCTAGAATCCCTTTTAAAGACATTATGTCTATCATTTTAATGCGGTCAGATCCCTCTGGTTTATATCCAAATGATGAAGACAAGGCCGTATCTCAAGATCATAGCAGAACCGTACAAACGAAGCAAACAGTTTATAGCATTCTCTCATGTTTGGTCTGACAGTTTGGAAAATCCCGTCCAGAACACATTGCCTTGATGTCAGATATTGCGCATTAAGACTATACTCGATGAGCTTCTTTCAACCTGTCACTGATTAACATGAGTGCCTTTAACACTCTAAGCAGGAAGTTCTAGGGCTCTTCACTCTCATTCTAGATAAACACCCTCTGCATCCCAGTTGATGAAAAGTATCGGGAGATCCAGTCGCAGGCGATTGAATCAATGAAAACTATTAGTAAGGGCGCCTTTCAGGTCGTTGTTCTAAATACAGAATTACAAGCCTCCCCACAAGGCGTATCCACAGAAGTATTCATGCATATTTCACTCTCTCCCTAGATGCGGCGGCTGTGAACACTGCAAAAGGCAGTCTGTGCGTGAAGGCTTTATGTCAAGTTCATAGATATTTTCTTCAACCTTTAAGTAAAATAAGAATATAGGATCATTCACAATTTTCAACATAGCAGGTAGATCAAGCCCAGTTACAGGCAAGTTTATAGGTCGCTATGATCAGATGCGTGATGTTTATACTTATATTATTTTCTAGCCCTAAGGCTCAATGTCATTAACAAGCCAGATCAAAAGATGTCAGAGTAAAAATAATTATAGAATCACCTTCTGTGAAGCTAAATATTAGGAAGTGCTGCAGTGCTATTATGCAAGCGCACATGACTGCACTGTATCACCCAACCAGCTGAAAAGAGGACCAGTCTATCTGCATAGCCAGCATCATTAGGTGGGAGCTGTTATTTCTTCGCGATGTCCCATTCAAGAAACAAATGCATGCGCTATTAAGGACGGAACGCAATCTGCCACAAGGCCTGTTATTTATGATGGGACCACGAATATTCGAGCCTGGCTGGACATGGGCTGTGAGTCAATTTAGGAGCTCTAAAGTTCGCAATATTACAGTACCTTCCCTGGACTGGTGACTGAGCGGGGCTTCGCGGTGAATTGCCCTGGGCTTGCTCTGCCGTCTTCTTGCACACTTGACAATCTTCAGTCTCTGTTTATCCATGCTCAACTGAACAATGGTCCGAGAGTCAAATTTCAGATACAGCGAGCTGATGGATCGAAAAAGGGGGACGAGCTTGCCGAAGAAAAGAAAGATTTGGATTTGAATTCCAGTGACAGGCCACAATCCCCATCACGCGACTCATACGCGATTTTCTGGGACCATACAAAGAGAATGCTTTCTTGGGTACCCATGATGGCTGCCAGTGGTGTCGACGTCCACAGATCCAAATTTTCCCACAGATGGGAAACATACTGACGGAATATTCAAATTCGAGTCTGTGGCCGTCTTAGAAATACTCGGGCCAGCGAACGATCTGGACGAAGGGCAGGGAGATGTCAAGGATGATGCTCAGTTGGTGGAGGGGGTATGGATCATTCAATAACTATAATTTCTGTCCATCAAGAAGTATTATTCTTATTATACTCCGGTTAGCCTATTGCCATACGGTCCATCTCCAGGGTTTACTCTGCTAGACCATGACTGGTGGAGATTGGCTCGACTATTTTCCAGGCGCGCTCTATCTATATGTCCACAATACCTTTTGTCAAGATACACACTAAGAACTTAGCTCATATTGAGCTTGTTGGCCAGCCGCAACTGGTCAAACACTTCCATCTGGAAAGATCATCTTGTCACCTTCTTCACTCCCTCCACCGTTGTGAGCAGACTAGTAAGATCAATCCATCCGTTCACCCTTAGTGCCTCCCGTTCATCCTGCTACTTATTACAGTGGAGTATGACGTGTCGTGGCGTCTCTTTGCCCATGCCGCACCGTGTGCATACCGCGGATGTGTAACCTGGGACTTGCATGACATGCAAGAAGCTTGCCAGTCCGATTTTGCCTGTTCTGAGCTGCGAAAGGATCGCACTCTCAGCCTTGTGTTCACTGTCTGCCCTAACCATTTCTGTATCGGTCTTTCTCCATGCCTTCCTTGGTGTGACGGAGGAGGCGGTTTCCCACTCTGGGAATGTGATTCAGGTAGCCACTGGCATGTGGCTGGAACTATGATGCAGTAGCTCATCACTTTCACATCTCTCGACACGTTGTGTTAGATGCTCAGGCACATATGTCAAACCTAGTGAAGTGAGGTTGCTGCCAGGGGTCTTCCTCCATGTGACTATATCTTGTGGGGTCACCATCACCAAACCCACACTGCTGCGGGTCTCTTATATCTGTACCGCCTTCCATTTACAGACAAAATAATCAATGACGTCATTAGTCCAGATCGCCCCATCCGGATTTCATCCTGGTCCGTTTCATCAGTCGCAATCTTCCAAACACCATCATTCTTGTATAATCTCACCAAATAGCGCGAGATTACGGATATGTGGCTACGATTCCCTCGAAGTGACTATAATACGACCAACCATCCTCATATACTACTGATATAGGTACCGATTTGGACTAGTCTTCCTGATTACTACGACACGACACGCCATCTCAGAAAGCACACGACTCAGTACCATCCGACAAAATGGGTCCTCTCGTCCCCCACAATCCCTCGGAGCTAATGGTAATCCGGAATGTCACCTCCGACGTTATCACCATGAGCTTACCCTTTGCGCGATTTGGACACCTCCGATTCGGCAGTCGTGGCACGTTAGGTACAGCCTTTCCATCTGCAATAAAGAGAAGAGAAACAAGCTCACACAGATCCCATAGTCAAAATGTCGTCCGGCGCCGTAGCCGTCTTCTCCCCCGTCAGCCTCACCCCAGAAGTCCGCGAAGCGGTCACCACCCTCGGCGGGCGCGTAGGCTACATCGCCGCCCTGGACATGGAGCACCACATTCACATCTCCACCTGGAAAGCAGCGTATCCAGATGCGCAGGTCATTGCCCCCGAGGGTCTCTGGGAGAAGAGGCAGGCGACCCGCGTGTACCGGGACGACCCAGCGTCACCCTTTGAGCACATCCTCACGCCGGGCCGGCGCAGCATCACACCGGAGTTTGACGCTGACTTCGCCACGGAATACGTGCATGCGCACCGGTCGCGGGAGCTGGTGTTTCTGCACCGGCCGTCGTGTACGCTGATCGAAGGGGATCTGCTCTTCAATTTGCCAGCGCGCGAGCAGTACAGCCGCGCGGGTCAGAGCCCCACGGGTGGGATCTTAACGAAGATGGTGGTCCCGTTTTTGTCGACGGAACCGTCGGCGTCGTGGCAGAGGATGTTTGTGTGGTACCTGCTGTCGGCGGATACAAAGGCATTTGCCAAGTCGATGAGGCGCATTGATGGGTGGGAGTTTAATCGGCTGATTCCGTGTCATGGGGACGTGGTGGGGAATGGGGCGAAGGGGGTTTTTCGATCCGTGATGGATGGGTTTCTGTCGGGGGATCTGAGCATGAAATAGTTTCTGTTTTTGTTGTATTGTACATATTATTTATAAGATAATTAATGGAAGGGAAAGATACCCTGACCTTTGGTACCCAAAGTAGGATCCCGGGGGGGAGACAACAGGTCAACATCTGCTATCTCCAGTGCGAGAACGATAATCAGCCAGTTATGATAGCTCGTTCTTTCTCAGATGTTGAAAGCATACTCAGAAAGTTACAGCCTCGATCAATGCCATCGAACACAAATCCCCTGCAGGATCAACAAGCCGCAAGCCAATCCATCCGAACTTGGGGTCGGATCATGGAAGCCTAACTTAGCGCTTATGATGAGGTATAGCTTACAGGTCAGCGGAGGAGGTTCAATTATTTGTTATATATATATATATATATATATTTTTTTTTTTCTTTTCTTTCCATCTCTCTTTCTGTGTCGTGGTACCTACCGATACTATAGACCTTGTGAACGGATATTACAGCCTTCGTTGGTGGATAGTAATGGCACTCATATTATTGAGAGATAGTATAAACTGTCTAGAGTGACCTTAAATCTAGTTAGCTATTCAATTCAAGATAGAAGGCCATCTGAATGATTTACAAATGCTGATGCAGCACATCCGGCATCACCATTTAGGGCTGATCGAACTGGTCAGCTGATCCGTATCCGATGACGTCATAATATCGAACTGCACACCTTGATACAGCAATTCCTTGCGCAAAAACATCCGAATATCCTGGCTCGATGAGAATGACATTCTCTAGATGCATGTCATGGACATGCAAGGATGTCCTGTCCCTTCCTCGGGGTTGTGTTTGCCTCTCGTATGTTTCATTGCAGACTCCGTCCACATTGAATGTCCAACCGCTGATCATGCACCAACAAGGCAGGCAGCAGCGAATTTCTTGGCTGCGACTATTGAGCTACCTGTTCTCCACCTTGCCTAGTGAGTTGGATCCCGGTGGGGAAAGATATCCCCGATCGTCACTGGCTTGAAAATTGAGACCAGGAGACCCTCAGCTGGTCGCCAGCTGCTGACGTCCTTGGCCGGTCGACACGACACGAGATGGTCAAAGTCAAAAGATGGGACGAATTCGGTCGCACAGACTGAACCACTGGGGAGAAAGTAAGGGAGTCTGGACCATAGACACCGCCAATGTCAGCTATGCCAACAAATGCGCCTCCGACGTGTGACGCTCAGCGATCGGTGTCAATCGTTACCTAGGCGGGATCGGCCAGGGTTCAAACTTCACGCCCAGGCGTTGGGCAGACCCCGTGGGCCAATCGTGTGGACCTTGACGGTGCCGTGATGGAATAAATCAAGGAAAAAATTGAAAAACTGCAGCAGATCATGGGAAGCTTGTCGTGGACTTAAGAAGTAGTCCACTTCCCTCTTTTCTCGGATCATTGTTTGTTTGTTTTTTCTCCCCTGCTTTCCTTCGGCAATTTTTGAAGCTATTTGCTTTGGCGATACCGCGACTACTACCACCACCAACACCACCACTACACTCCCACTATACTTGTCTGATTCACCTTCCGTTGAGAGTCCATCCTCACCATGCCTGTGCTCTCCCGTATCCTGTCAATCGCCTTGCGCACGGTGGAAATCATCTGCGGCGCGGTACGTACTAGACACCTGCCGGCTAGCCCCGTCATCCACTAACGTGCAGTAGGTCGTGGCTGGTATCATCGGCTACTATCTTAACTCCTTCGACAAACTGGAAACGTGGTCCCAGGCTCGGTGGATCTACACCGAAGTGGTCGCTGCCGTATCGATCATCCTTGGTTTTCTCTGGCTGATTCCTTGCTCTTTCGGTTTCTTCTCCTGGCCATGTATGTTGCGCACCCTTCCGATGTCCAGGGACAGCTTGCTCATGCGATCGATCTAGTTGACGTTATTATCTCGTGCGCCTGGTTCGCCGCTTTTGGTATCCTCGTCGATACCATCCACAAGTCCAGCTGTGGAAGTACCTGGGACTGGGGAGGTATCACCCATGGCGATTCCTGCGGTCGCTGGAAAGCCGCCGAGGCCTTCAGTTTCATTTCCGCCTGCGTGTGGATGGTCTCTGGCATTGTGGTATGTTCTTCTCCGTCCGCCCATCCTCCCATCTACCTATCCACCTATCTATCTGCCGAGATATACTTACACTCGTCAGGGAATCTGGTTTACTTTCCGCTCCCGTCGTTCCAGTGGTCTCCGCTCCGCCGTTTAAATCGGTCCCTAGACCGGTCGACATCGGCGACGGTCCTTGCTAGTCCTTATTGCAAGACCATCCGCAACCACCCAAAATCCCACGCTCATTGATCCAACTTAATAATCGCGGGTCTTGCACCCGGACGCCACAGGAGCGGCTCCTTTCGTGGTATCCGCTTCATCGCATTACCAGGACATGGGTGTTGACACGGCAAACGACGTGATGATTCTCTTACTACTAATACGGATACCCAGTCGGCGTGTTGACAACTCATGCTGTATTCGCTCGTTCTGTTAGATATGACTTGATTAAAAACTGTATATTGACCCCTTAACCATGTCATCTCCCACAATACCCCGTAGACGTAGCAACAATGAGCGTAGGCAGGGTTACCCGATCAGGCAATGGACGGGCCCATCACGGATGACTAAGCTGACATTCCGGACTCCGAATCTCGACTCGCTCTCTCTCCGTCTCCTGTCAATCCCTCTTCTCGAATCCCCTTGTGAGACTAACCATCATGGTCGGCAAGCGCAAAAGATCGGGTTCCCGGACGCGCGCTTCGGTTGAAAAAACTCCGCGCGCCACTCAAGAGTATACGCTACAAAACCTCGCCCCCGAGGACAACCGTCCCAGTGCCGACTCCGCGCGGGTCCCCGACGATGAACCACTGTTGCCCACGGCCAGCGTCCCGCATCCGTCGTCAGGGCTCGACCGGGGGCAACCACCAGCGCGATTCTCTTGTACACTGCCAGGCATCTGGGCGTGGATGCAGGGCCCCCCGAATCCGCAGAAGTATCACATCACCGCATGGTTTCGCAGGGGACAAACCGCCCCTGGACGTCTGATTGACCGGTATTTCCGCACCACTAAGGCCAAGGCGGCGCTGCTGCTGGCCTGTCTGCTCCTCTGGAGCATCGCTTTTCTCTCCATCTTGCACCAGTCGGTTGCCGGTCAGGAGATTCCCGGGTACGGACGCCCCGTCAAGCTCTCCTGCGAGGCGCGGCTCTGGTCCAATGGCACAAACTGCGGTTTGGACGGCGACGCTTGCCGCCCCTTTGATCAGGGCGCGTTCGCCTTCCGGTGTCCGGCCAGCTGCGCTGAGGCGATGGTGCTGGAACCTTATTTCATCGGCCCGCAGGAGATCAACTACAAGAGCCTCGTCATCGGGGGTGCCCCCGAAGGTGGCAATCCCGCTGACCACGGCGTCTACCGGGGGGACTCGGCCATCTGTCCGGCCGCGGTGCACGCTGGCATCGTGAGCAACGCGCGCGGTGGATGCGGGGTCCTTCAGCGCACCGGCGAGCATAGTGGCTTCCCCGCCGTTGACAAGAACGGCGTCCCGAGCACCGACTTCCCCTCTAACTTCCCGCTCTCGTTCACCTTCGACACAGAGAACGCCTCGGCGGAACGCTGCACTGACCTCCGCTGGCCGCTCTTCACTTTCACGCTGGTCGTAACAACCGTGCTCTCCCTCTTCATCACCTCCCCGGCCGCGTTCTACTCGTCCATATACTTTATCATCTACTTCCAAGTCGCCCTGTCCTCCGACCCCCCCTACTCCCCAGACTACTATGAAGTGGTCTCGATCGCCCTTGGCCGTCTCCTCCCCTGCGCCTTCGTCGGCTTCGCCATGTACTACTTCTGCGTGCGGTACACGCTCACAGACCTCGAGGCCCACTGGGACAAGACGGTCCTGTGGCTGGGGCCCTGCTGGGTCGGCGCCCTTAACACGGACACCTTCGACAAGATCCCCATCTCGCGGCTCACGCCCCACGATATCGAGCAGCAGCCGGGAGCCGTCCCCGCGCTCCTCATAATCATTGGCGTTCTCGTCACCATCGTTCTGACACAGGCGCTCGCCTTCCGCAACGAGGGCCGCATGCCGCGCATGCTCGCCCTCTACGGTCTGCTCGTCGGCGGCGTCCTCGCCCTCATCGCCGTCCCCAACATGAACCTCCGCATCCACCACTACATTCTCAGTTTGCTCTTCCTCCCCGGCACAACGATGCAAACCCGGCCCTGTCTCCTCTACCAAGGCCTCCTCGTCGGCCTTTTCATCAACGGCATCGCCCGCTGGGGCTTCGACAGCATCCTTCAGACCCCAGGGCACCTCCTCGATGGCGGCCAGCTCGGCGGCATCCAGCCGCACATCACACCCCCGGTCATACCATCCGCCCACAACATCTCGTTCTCCTTCCCCGACCTGGCCCCGGAGGCCGACGGAATCAGCATCCTCGTCAACGACGTCGAGCGCTTCCACCAACTCAAGGCCGAGGACGGTCACATCGCGGACTTCAACTGGACGCGCCGCAGGGATGGCGACCCCGAGTTTTTCCGCTTCGGCTACATCCAGCTCAATGCGCTGGGCGGCGTCTGGTATCAGGATTTCACTAAGCCTGTGACGTGGGATATTCAGGGCGGTTGGAACCGCTCTACTCCGGTAGTGGTTTAAATGTTTTGTTGATAGGCTGAGTATCAACGTGTGTATATATTGATTAGACGGCGACTGGATACGTCGCTCGTTGTATATTCAAGCTTTGCGCGATGTCAAGTGTTGGATCTGTTTATGCTACAGGGTAGTGTAGTAGTATTGACAGTGCAGTAGGGATACGAAGCCCCCAATATAGAGCACCTGACCAGTATAAGATCTCTCCAGCCAACCATCAAAGCGAGAGACATTTCATTAGCGAAATGACATGGTGGCTATCCAATAGCTAGCTTAGATCTAAAATCCACCGTAAAGATCAATCTATCTAATAATCTATCCATGCACGGTATGCACAAGCAACACAACAACACCACCTGCCGTATATGTGAAAAGAAAACTCGCTATCAAACACAAAAGTAATAACTACTAAACAAAGCCACCCAAAACTCAAAACCCCTTCACTTCTTTCCCTCGTACCCATCACACTTCACCTGCACAATTTCCTGCAGTCCGTTCGCCCCGACGACTAGCGCTGTCAACTTTCCGCCCTTGACGCACCCGCTGTCTAGGCCTTTGGTGTACTTTTTCAACGAAAGGGAGTTCTTCGAGTCGTGGCCGTAGATGATGGTCGTTATATCTTCCTCTGCCTTTTCTTTGGGCTTGGATTTGGTGAGTATGGCTGATTGGTGTTTGTTATAGACCTTTTCCTTGATTAGCGGGGCCCTAGAAATCACACCCATATCGAAGGTAACCACGAGAAAAGGAGAGAAATACCTTAGCCCACTTGTCGCCCCGACCTCTCTTCGAACTCGGCTCCCCCGTCTTAGAATCAATAGTCAACATAGTCATCACGCTCTCCGGGTCTTGCTTCTCTAGCTCCACACCCGGCACGACGCCTCCATGCACAACAGCCACTTCGCCCATGCCGGGGACACGACCAATTCTCAAGATCACCGGACACGCCTCCAGCCACTGCGCCTGGTCGTCGTTGAGAGCCAGCGCGAGCGGGCGGTCGCGTGCGCTGTGCTTGTCTTCTTTTTCTTCGTCGACTGCGCCGCTCGGAGCGATCAACTTGCGCCGTAGTCGTAGGATGCGGTCTTCGTGGTTCCCCCGCACACAGGAGGCTGAATACCTCCGGGCGAGGTCGACTGCACCGAGACTGTCGGGTCCTTTGTTGATGAGGTCGCCGGTGAAGATGAGGTGGTCGTTGTTGGGGTTGAAGGATACTTTTTGGAGAAGGCGTTCCACTGTGTATTTGGTTATATGAACAATGTTCTTTCCATGGTGTATAGAGAGGGAGGGAAGATGAAAATGTGGGTTTATCAAAGGGTAGAACGCACGCTCATCTCGACACCCATGCACATCGCCCACGAATACCAACCGTCGCGAGCTGCTTGCTTCGGCTGCGGAGATGTTCCTTTGCGGTAGCAGTGCCGGATCCAATGTCTTCATAAGTATGAGGTTTTCGAGCGCAGACTGTACGTTGACCTCATCGGGTGTGTTCTCCGCGTCGGGACCCATATTGGTATTCGGTAGCGGTTGCAGCCACGGCGAGAGCACGAGCTTCCGTCCTATAAGACACGCGAGTATAACGACCAGGTATATTGTTGGGTGGCGCCACAGCCGCGGTACCATGGGCTAGAGTGTTCCTCTTCTCGATCAACGTAGATATCTACTAGTGTAGGTGGATTCGAAACCCAAATTCTGGTTGTATGTGGTGTAGAGCTAGATGGAGTATCGATGACAGACACACGCTCCCGCTGTTCTTGGAGCAGATGGTGGAGACGCGACCTTGGTAGATGACCGGTGTCAGTGAGCGGTGCTCTATCCCTAGATATATATAGAGCTTTTGATACGTGTGTTCTTCTGACAACAATCACCGCGGTGGTTCTGGACTGTTTCTGGTTGGCAGAGAATGACGTCGGGATCGGCAAGGCATCACAATCTAGGCCAAACCCGGTTAGATCGGACCAGCCCCCAGATCTAGGTACACACGTGACGGATCGGTATCAACAACAGTCGATTGTTCCACCTTGTTATGAACCATGCAGAGAAGACGAAGATGCCGTCTCTTGGAAGACAACTTGTATGCTCATTCTTGTATCGGAATACCTCGCCTTTCAGACGAGCAATCAATCGCGGCATGGCTGATCTTCGCTCGTCAACGCCGCGTGTCTTCCCGAGTTCTGGGTGGGATAATATCGACCCATCCTGCTTGATTGAGGAAGAGATGATCCTTACTTACAAACCGAAAAGATTCTAACCAGCTCATATCGGCGAGATTTTGAATCACCGGTACCAGATAGTGGGCAAGTTAGGATATGGATCTAGTGCGACGGTGTGGCTTTGTCGAGATCTAAGGTAAGAGGGCTGACTACAATCTCTGTCCCCAATGTAACAGGATAGGGCCATGGCTTTATAATATGAAATGCATACACTGCATTACCATCTCCGACTCGAGAGATCGGCGTTTATAATCATCTAGAAACCACTCAGTCTGACCACACGGGGCAATAATGCCTTTGACCGTTAACTGACATCTTCCACACCCGCAATACAGATGGCCATAGAATGCACACTTGCTTGGTGCATCTGTCTTTGGGGAATAGTCTTGACCAGCTCACCCTACTACTCCCGGGTCAAGTCATGACCAGTGCTATGGTGAGGACAACCATGCGGAATATCCTGGCCGCTCTAGACTTCCTCCACACGAAGGCAGGAGTTATGTATACTGATTAGCCTCAGTTTCATTCATTTCAAGAGAGTCAATTTAGCTTCAGATCAAGTAAGAACTAACATTGTAGACCTACAACCAAATAATATACTACTTGGTATCAAGGACGACTCGATCTTATTAAATTTCGAGCAGGCCGAATTCGATGCGCCGACCCCCCGAAAGACACTCGAGGATCGTACTATTTACGTCACACGGCCCCTCCCCATCTCGCCTGGGACGCCCGTTCTCTGCGATTTAGGCGAGGCTCGAGTGAGAATTGCCCAGCAACGGGTGACATCATGCCTGATGTCTATCGCGCGCCGGAGGTCGTCCTGGATATGAATTGGGACTATAAGGTCGATATCTGGAAGGTTGGAATGGTGGTAAGATGTTCATCTATGGGATTATTTTGGAGGTACAACAATCTCGAAACTGACAGTAGCCAAGATCTGGGACCTGATGGAGCGTCACCACCTTTTCAAGGCTCGAAGCCCTGATCACAGATTAGATGACGGCGTGCATCTCGGCGAGATGCACGCGCTCTTAGGGTGTCCTCCCCGCGAATTCCTCTCCCGAAGCGAGAAGAGTCTGCAATATTGGCATGAAAATGGTTGGTTTAATCTCTCCGCACAATATCATACTCTTGGCACTGATAATTGATTCTATATATAGGCCAATGGAATGGCGCAGCTCCTCTCCCTGATTATAACCTCGAATCCTGGGAAGAAAATCTCCACGGTGATGAACAGTCGGACTTCTCCGACGGGCCCTATGTTGGCTGCCTGAAGAACGGGCCACCGCCAAAGAGCTTCTCTTTGATCCTTGGATGATGCATGGCCTCCGTTTTAAAAAGCGCGCAGAGGGCAATTGCTAAGCACCTTGATATGGTAAGCAGTGGTGCCTTAGACTCTTGAAATAATCCACTAAGTACAGACTGAGAGGGCATTATTAGACAGGTGCTTTTGATACGCTTATAATGGATGTCTCTGGATCTTCCAGTAGCGGCACAGTCAGAATATCCCCCCCGCTTTTCATCGCTGTCTCTACTAAAAGACAATTCCGGACTGTGCCAGTCTCGAAACAAAACAGTATGGGAGGCAGATCGCGAGATGGAGGCAGTCAACTGAGCGACGGACACGATACCATATTTACTTCCCCATATTGAACACTCGGGAAGCGAAGTAAAGCGAGGTGGCAGATATAAGCATCACCATGTCTATACATTTTAATATACATCAAACTCGTTAAATCACTAAACTCGTCACACATCCTTCTCATACGCCTCCAACTCCTTCCGCCGCTCATTGACCTTCTCAACCACGCTCCGGTCATACATCTCCTCCACCGTCTTATCACCCAGCAACACGTTCTTCTCGTGCCGCGCCGCTTCTTCCTTCGTCATACACACGAAGTCCTTCAACTGAATCGGGACAAACTTCTGTCCCTCCTTCTCCCATTCAGGGTCCGGACCCCAGCCCCGAGCTGGTCGCTGCCAGGGAACAAGCGCAGGCTTGCTAGGCAGACCCGTCACCACGCTCTTTCCGTGGTATATCTCGTCCAGGAGGTATCCGACGTCGTCCCTCGTCAGGGGCAAGCGAAGGCCCACCACCTGGTGGCCGACCTGCAACCGGGCCAAGCGCTCGTGCAGGCCCTGCAGAGTGCCCAGCACGCTATCGTAGACCTTGTCGCGGCCCTTTCCGCCCAGGCTATAATCGATCGGATAGTTCGCCAGATCGCAGATAACGTGGTTGGCAAGCGTGTACCCGAAAACAGCAGGCAGTGTCCCCAGGACGGGCAGGATGCGCGCCCGGAAATCAGGCAGCACGCTTAGCTCCCCGACCTCGCCCTTAGAGAACTCATCCGCGGACAGGGGGAGGAGGCTGGCTTTGCCGGGGCCTGATCGCTCCGTCGAGAACACCACGGGGATCCCCGTGCTGACGCCGAGAGCCTTTAAGCGTCGCCGCGTGCTACGCGACAATCGGTCATCTGTGCCGGCCGAAATGTCGGCCACCGTGACGCGCGTGGGATCCGACTTGCACCCGGCGCCCATAGACGAGATCACCGGGATCGAGTGTTGGTGGCAGTAGTGAAGCAGTTCAACCTTGGAGCCGATGTTGTCGATGCAGTCCAGCACGTAGTCCGGTTTCCGGCCCTGGTCGCCGTCGTCCATGCTCCACGGGGCTAGGAGGTCCTCCGCCGCCGATCCGTTGAAGAGCTCGTTCCGGCAGTCGAACCGCACCCACGGAGTGATCTGTTCCAGTCTCCGGCGGATGCAGTGCACCTTTGGTGTTCCGACATCGGCGAGCGTGGCGACGGCGTGTCGGTTCAAAGAGGATAGGGTGACCTGGTCGAAGTCGATGAGCCGGACTTTGGCCGCGCCCGACCGCGTCAAAGAAGCCACAGCGTGCGACCCAACACCACCGCAGCCGACCACAATAATGAACGCTGACCGGAGTTTCTCGAGGCCTTCGTCGCCGAGGAAAACGCGGTTGCGCGCGAGTTGTTCGAGGATGAGGTCTAAACGGGTGAAGCATTGGTTAGCGGATGAACCTGATAGCGCTGAAACCGGAGATGTCTCCTGTACCATCATCGTAGTCCCCTTCTTGTGCCCTGCGCGCGAGAGACGCGCTGCGTTCGTCCTCCTTGCTCATGGGCGCGGGCGCAGTCCCATACTCGGTGAGTGGTTCGGCATGGTGGCGCTCGTTGATATCGGGGATCGAAGCCTTGAGCCCTTTGACTGCTTCCTTCCGGCGGTATGTCTGGTATCCCAGGATTGCGCCTGCAACTGCGGCGCCCGAGATCACAGCGGTCGCCGCCAGTTGAGACTGGTGGGTGTTGGCGTGACGCTGGATCCAGGAAGACATTCTTCACGCTGTTCCTCCAATTTCGACACGGACAATTCAAAAAAGATTGTAGGACATTCAGACCTAAAACTTTCAGCATTAAAGGCCTTGCCCGGTGCATCAGGGGTCTTACCATCATGTATTGTGGTCCAACAGCTGTCAATTTGTAGAATGACGAAACCGCATTTTCGGTCCGGCCCAGCGAAATGCCCGAAGATGATAGGCGGTCACGTGCCGGGACACCCATGAAAATGCGTCACTTGGCGGTTTCCCCTTGCCTTCTCCAACACAAACACAACGTACGTCGCACGCTGCAACGCCAGGTATTTCGCGCCTTTCACATAGCCAATTGATGATGTATCGCTAACAGGGGCTTAGCGCGGAGAAGTACGCTTCTATTCTCAATGACGATAACAAACACAAGAGCATCTTATGACATCTGTATCGGGAAAAAAACCCAAGGCAGTGGACCTCATCCTTCGAGAGCTCTGGCAATCGAATGGAAGAGGACACTAGCTGCAGCGTGAATGATTGAGATTGAACAGAGATCTTAGGGATTGGTCAAGCTATAATTGCTTCTCTGCGTGGCGTTGTTGCGACACTCGTATATACGTCAAGTATGGAGGATTCATTCCTGCCGTCCTCTAATGCTGTGGACTGAAAGTTATATCTCACCCGCTGTATCTGATCACAGAAGACTGGTCTCTTGCGATCAACGTAAGGGACATTGACATGCATAGTCAGATTGACCTGCTAAACCTTGTTGCTCACCTTTGCTTACCATGCATATGCTACCTGCTTACCTATCTAGTCCCCTCATACTGCCGCTTGTCGTTTCAACCAAACCCTCGAATCCCAGCCAAATGATGAAAATCATTCTCTCTGAGGCGTCAATTGCTCCATATGTCACTCGCGAAGTAACGATGTCGGGCAGATCAATGACGAGAGAAAAACACAAAGGTAGTTTTCAATCTGACATGGCAGGTCGATTTGAGCATGCTTGTTGTTTTTCTCTCACCCTTCATATGCTCTTGGATTGAATATACGCCGACAGATACTTACAAGATACATGTATCTAAGTCACTAGATTTAAGTCGCAATTCAAACCTCATTTCATCCGACATCGACCATCTGTCATAAGCCCAAGCTTACTCTTCCTACCACACTAACCGCGCCCCAGCTTTTTGCTTCCCCTACCCACACAACCCATAGCACATGCAATCGCCCAGTGACGAGGTTATTCCAAAAGCCAAAGTTGTATGGTATCCGGCCTGCGCTTAGGCGCTTCCACATCGGCCTGGAAACCCGTGAGAACCTGAGAGCTAATCTGAGGGCGATTGCATGTGTTATTATCATTATTATTATTATCATCCATTTGTTTCCATATTTAGTATGCATTCGGTATGGCAAGTACTATTAAGTAGATATTCTTTCTGGTGATTAGGTGGCTTCGACAAAAGTGACCAAGACAAGGCTTTTTTTCAATACATGAGTTAAACCAGGAATTCGTTTCAAACGGAAAGAAGGAATGAAGGAAGGAAGGAACAAATAATGATAATAAAAGAATCAACGATAACCGGAACATAAGAAGAAGAAAAGAAAACGACCAACCTATCAGTTAGAGAGCGCCGACAACGACCCAAGGCGCACAGTCGACTTCTCCCCCGAATCATTACCCATATCCACACCCGCAACATACATACACCTCTTCCAGGACGACTGCCTCCCACAATCAGCATGGAACACCATCCTGGACCCGTCCGCAGCAACCGTAGCGCCACCGGGCGCTTTGAGCCCGAAATCGCCCGTCTTGAGCAGCGCGCGCCGGGCACGGGTATACGGGCCGCGCAGCGTCTCGGCGGACGCATACTTCATGTCATAGTAGGGTGACGAGTAGCAGTGCGACGAGAAGAACAGGAAGTACCGCCCGTGGGGCGCGCGGACGATACTCGGGGCCTCGACGACCGGGCCGTCGTCTTTCTCGTTGTGCAGGATCTCGACGGCGGCACCCCTGGGGGTCACACCGTCGAGACCTAGCTCTTGGAGGAGTATCCGGACGCGCGAGTCCCGCTTCTTCCCGGTGCCGCAGCCGCCCCCGTGACCGTTCTCTTTGTACACGACGTACAGTGAGCCGTCGGCGTCGCGGAAAGGGGACGGGTCGCTGGCGCTACCCGGATCCTGGGGACAGGCGAGGGGCGTCGATTCTGGGTAGAAGGGGCCAAGTGGGTCCTTGGATGAAGAAATGGCGACCCCGATACAATGGTGATGGGTCTGGGCCTGGTGCTCGCCCGAATAATAGAGGGCAAATTTGCCATCGTCCTATAGGGGATTAGTCTACGCAAGCACAGCTTTGCGGTGGGAGGTGGCTACTTACGCGTTGGATCACGTCGGGGCCCCAGTGATTGATTGTCCTCTCCCAGCCGCCGAGGGTGGGCAGCGCGTCATGTCCCGGTTTTCTGCGCCAGACGATGAAATCATCCGACGTAGCGACGGGAACATGCGCATTCGCAATGCCTGTCCCTGTGTCTGTGCCATACGCGAACCAAGTCCCATTGAAGTGGACCATACCCGGATCGGGGAAATCATCAAGGACATTGATGGGATGGTACCCTGCATTGTGGTAACTGGGGTCTTCGTGGTGCCTCGAGCGTTGGCTCCGCATTATGATGAATGGGAGACTGAGCACCAAGATGACGACGACCACCACCAAGAAGGCTGCTGCTGCTTGACTTGCGATTCTTCTTCTTGTCAATGGCTTTGAGGGCTGTGTGGGTTCTTCTAGGCTCCTTTTGGGGGTTAAACTCCAGTCACTGGACGACTCCAGATCGTGGGCAGTGCAAGTGGGCTTTTTCTCCCTTTTGAAAAAAAGCAGCATCCTAGTTCTTCTGTCTTTTGTGTGCTTGTTTTGGCAGTTCTCGCTGCCTGGGCTGGATGGGATATCTTTGAGTAGAATACCTAGGAGGGCAGATGTTTCAAAAAGAAGGATGGAGAATTCCTCATGTTCAGGGCACAGAAATGCGAATTAGAATCTTGGGAGGGGAAAAGTTTGCTCTGATGCCTAAGATTGAGTATGGATGACGAGTGAATGACACTCAGGACCCGTGAAACTCACATTGGAATCTACCAACCAGCGGGTGTCGAGGTCGAAAAGAGGTATTCAAGAACCAACCGCTCTTTAAATCTATTAGTACTGGCGATCAATGTCACAGATTCAATTCTTTGCCCATGTTAGAGGTAAAAACTGATCCTGCGACGCCATCACAGAGGACGAAGCAAGCTGGGTGGCGTCGATGAACGCCTCAAGCAAGGTGAGACTGTAAAGCTGTTTCGAAAACATGGCCGAGTAACGGGCTGGACGATGATATCCAGAAAAGAGTCATTGAGCTAGTGTACAATGCCTCAAGTCATATGTACACCCTCGGCCCTTGCCGCCGATGCCACAGCTACGTATATTCAATCTGGCCATACCAGACACAGGGATTCGCAAGCCATTATCAAAATCAGTATTCTACCCGGAAAGGAGCGCATCAAGTCTGATGCACAGCGCAGGACAGACAGGCGTATTCATTCCCGTTGCCTTTCATCTGGCTTGTCTAGTAGACCTAGATAATAGCGATCTCTTTGAGAAAGCCCTCGAAGACAGACATATTTTACTTCTCGCTAGGAACCAGCATGACCATCGCAGACCATTTGACTAAGCCCATCCCGTGTTTGGAACAGAAACCAACCAGTTCCACGCAAATCTCCCATGGCAAATACCGCTTCGGGATGACAACACATTCGTGAGTATATCATGAGCCGTGGAGACACCACGGCGAGGCTCTTGCCAGGAACACGCCCACCGAAGTGGTAAGTAAGGGTTGTAGCAAACAGGTTCTACATAAGGCTCTGTTGCAGGATATCACCACTTGTCTGCATAAGACATCATGACACTTTTGGCCGTAGTAAGTAATCATATATCCAGTGCGACACATGGCTTCCATAATGATATTCCGGGGAGGGATACAACTCATGGATAGCATCAATCAGCTTGTCAATTTGTCAAGTGGATGTGCTACACGCTGTAGCATATAGCCCAAAGGTAGAGCGAGTGGACAAAAAAACACACGCGTGTAGATCCAGCGAGCGGTGGCATTGATCGCGTTGCGCTAGAGTAGTGGGCCCGTCACGAAACGGAAGCCCAGCGAACAATGCGTGGGATAAATAATTCCCCGCGTACTCCATAGTAGGGCCATGATATTTATGAAGCGAATTGGATACCTGGGCCCATCCCCGGGTCTCGGTTGTAGCCTCGGTATGGATCTCGAGATCCACGACCACATGAGTTCCAACGCGATGGTCCTGATGATCGACATCGATTCCTCCGCATTGGTCGCAACACATTCCCTTTCTGGATTGTTGGATCCCGCATCTCAGTCCCGATAACCGATGTTGATATGCGGTCAGATGGATCATGTCACGACTAGCCAGAAATCATTTCTTATAAATACGCCGCCCCTGGTTGTGTTTCCCCCGCGTCCCTGGTAGACTACTGCGAACGTATTTCCCCGGTCGCAAGCACTGTAAGCCTCAGTCATCATGGTTGCCAAGCTGCTTCTACCCTTGCTCAGCGTCTTTGTTGTCTATACCATCTTCTACTATGCCGACATAAATAATGCGCGCGCCCTGGCGGACAAGGCTGTCGAGTCACAGATCCTGCCTGGAACCGCGGAACCACTGCGCACCGTATACACGGGCGTGCCGCAGATCGACAAGCTGCTGTCTATCCTGACGACTTTCTTCTGGCCAGCCACCGACGGAAGCCATCCAACTCTGACACTGCATTCCCTCGGATTCTCCGGTACATTTGGGTCGGCCTGGGTACTGGTGACTCTGGAGGCCTGGAGACGTGGCAATGCGTGGACCATCGTCGCCTTGTAAGCTCCCCTTCCTTTCCCCACACTCCAAAACCCCCACACTGACTGGATATCGCCTATAGCCCCATGGCATTCGGACTCGCGGCCCAGGTTCTCACCTTTGCTTTCGCAACCCCGCTGTTCCTGTGTCTGCATCTATCTTTCTCGGTTACGGCTCGCAAGCCCAATGCCGAGAACATTCGCGTACCCCGCGCCGTGCTCAACGCCATCCCGCTGGTGTTCACGATCGGTTTCGTGGTCCCCAGCGCGCTGTTGATCCTACCTCGATCGGAGCAGATCACGACGGATTTGAAGCAGATCTTTATCGCCCTGTGGCAGCCCTGGCCTGCATACACTTCCATCCTGCTCGTGCTTGTGAACATTGTGTTCAGCCCCTTTGTCAGCAACGACCGGAACATCGACGACGGCCGTGCGACCCAGCGCGCCCTGCGCCGTGTCTATGCCTATGCCTTTGGCAACGCTGCCGTCACTCACCTCGTCTCATGGATTGTCTCTCTGTCGACTGTTGTTGCCCCGTCTATCTTCAAACCCGAGTATGTGGGTGCGCTTCATCCATTCAAGGTTTTTGATATCCCACAGCCGTGGGCCTCGCCTGTCGCGCAGGTGAGCACACTTGGTGAGGGGGTGCATGCTTTTCTGCGATGGGACTACCTGATCGGCTCCGCTGGAGTACTGATCTGGGCTGTCAGCGTGTACAAGAGTGCGCATCGCGTTGTCTATGGTCGTGTCGGTTGCCTGGGTCTCGTCACTAAGGTAGTCATGCTCAGTCTTGTGGCCGGCCCTACTGCTGCGGCTGTGGAGCTGCTCTGGGAGCGTGACGAGCTGGTCATGAACGAAATGGGAGGCATCAAGCGGGTGGCCCCCAAGAGCAAGAAGTCGACATAGATGAGGTGGGACCGACGCCTGCATTCTATGCGCAGGAAACCAATGAACACTGGAAATGTGATATGTGCTGTATGATTAGTGTTTTTGATGCGACGTATGTCAGCAGAGGGCGAAGAGATATTTCGTGACAGAATGACAATAAAACCATGGCGTTATACCTTGTCAACTTCTGTACACTAGGCAGCAGAGAAGCAGAAGGGAAGAAGATGAAGAGTCAAGAAGGGAAGTAAATCGGGGTGGATGTCATAAGGCAGCGACCCTATCGTCCTCAGGCAGCAAATGTCCTTATCGGGACAGCTCCGCGATTGACGCACGTGCCCATCAGGTGACATGACAGCCCCCACGTTTCATCGCTCACCGCCTGCCTAAACAGAAACAATGTTGATGGATCATTTCTAAAGTTTAAGCGACAATCACAAACAATCAGATGGGACAACGACTGGTGACAATGGATCAGTGAAGATAGTGTGAGTGGTAGAGTCTGGTGCTGAAGATCTCCTGTCACTGATTCTGATTACCTAGGCATCAAGGACATACTAGCCCCGCCTTCAATTTGGGTTTTCTCGTTTTTTCCCCTCACCATCCTCAACCCGCATGTCCAACCTTGCCATCCAACGGCTCTCGCCGATCTACACGCGGTCCTTCCTGATTGACACTGACACGTAAAGACCTAACTGCTGGGAGGCCTGATACCTGTTTTGGGCTATATACCTGTCCCTCGTGGAAATTTCCCCGCTATAATCCCCACTTCCAAAACGACATCAACATCATGCTACGGGACGCTGATATCCAAGCCTTGGACAGCCATGTGGGCTCCATCATCCAGGATAATGAACAGCATCATGAGCGTGTACAGGGTCTGTTGGAACGGTTTCAGCTCCTTCTAGATAGTTACAACCAGCTCCGGAGTGATTATGAGGAGGAGCGGGAGAACCGGGAGAAGTATAAGAAGCTGGCGCGTGGACAGGTAGGTCGCATCCATCAAGTACCGGGTTTTCAGCTAACAATACAAGGAGCGGAACCCTTTTGCATTGGTGTTGATTGACGGCGATGGCTACCAGGTTAGTTGTTTTGGCTCTAAATTGATAACCTTGGTTGTTTCTAATACAAGCTTAGTTCAAGGAACATCTGATTCGTGCGTCGGCAGAAGGCGGCATCACTGCGGCGCGTTTATTAAACGATTCGATCAAGGAACTCCTCCATGAGCGACTAGGTCCTCAAGCGGATCAGTGCCGGATCATGGTTCGCATTTATTCCAATCTTTTGGGGCTGTCCCGGTCACTAGCCCGTAACGGGCTGGTTGGAAACGAAGCACGGTCTCTATCGCCGTTTGCTTCGAGCTTTACTCGTTCTCAGGATTTGTTCGACTATATCGATGCCGGGGATAAGAAAGAGGGCGCGGATTATAAGATTAGAGGTGGGTGGACGGAGACTTGCGCCACCCTGTTCACTATGGCGCCCTTGCTAACCCGTACTAGAGTTCTTCCGGTTGTTTGTAGAGAACAATCAGTGTAAACATATCTTCTTTGCGGGATGTCATGATACTGGCTATCTGTCTTTGCTGACCCCCTACGTTGGCAAGTCGGAACGCATTACCCTTCTCAGGGCCGCATCATTCCACCCCGAGTTTGAAAGTCTCGGTTTATCTATCAGGGAAGTGCCGTCCGTGTTTATGTCAACTCCGTTGGGTAGTACGCACGTACCCTCAACTCCCGCTACTCCCACGCGGCCTATCTGCAAACACTTCCAAAAGGTACGAACCCATCACATCATCTTCGTCACCACGCTCACCACCCAGTTGTAGGGTACCTGCCGATATGGGGCCGATTGCACCAAACTCCATATCGCCTCCAATCCTCAAGTTTCTAAGCAACAAGACCGTAGCCCCCCGCCCCCGTGGCGTACGCCTGTCCCAACTCGCGATCAAGCCTACTTCTCGCGTCATCTGCCGAGAGACAGTAGAAAATCCCGGGAATTCATAGCCGTCAATAAGAACGGAGAGCGTCTGGACACTTACAGTCCTTTGCCCTCTCCCGACGCCTGGGATGCCTATAACCGACGAGCCAAGCAGCATAGGCTGTGCAACAAATACCACCTCGGTGGTGAATGTGGGGACCTCAGCTGCGAATATGACCACAGTAACTTAGAGTCCACGTGCGTCAGCGTGATGCAGTATATCCTGCGCCAGCACGCCTGTTCTAGGGGGCCTAGCTGCCGCTCTTTGAAGTGCTATCTCGGTCATATTTGCCAGAGGGATGGCTGCAAGGGTACAAAACCATGCAAATTTAGTCGCCATGCCCACCTGCTCGATTTAGATGTCGCGCAATGGGTCGCCCCTATTGAGCACGAGATGGATGAGACACCTTTGAGCGATGGTTCGCTGGAGGTGAACTCCACCACTGATCCTAACAATAGCTTCTCATTCCTTATGAAAGATGTCGTGTTTTAGACGACCCGAAAATACGGCAAGTACAACTTTTACTATCTAACTTGAAATGCCTCGCATTGGGTTATTTTTGCGAGGCTTTTCTGATTACATTTACTTTGATCTTTACTTTATCGAAGAGCAAAGACATACACGGACAGAAACTCGAGAGGTGAATAGAGCCCAACAACAGCGAAGCCAGACAAAACAACACCAGGTCACGGTATGGGGCCTTGGCAAAGCTACGTGAATATTATCATTTAAGCTGGAAAAAGTACAACCGTTTTGAAATGGCGTTCATGGGTCGACTGTTTGGTGATTGCGCGGATTGAGTAGGATGGTTACTCGTACCGTGAGTGGTAGAGTAATCATAGTCTTACCTATGAAATTTACTAGTATCAATCGAAATTCTCTATTTACTCATGTTTATTATGTACACAATCCATGTACTCGCTCATGCCACTTGTCCCTCGTCGTTGATCGAGTCGCTGCTCGATGCTAATTACACCAAGCTCACCAGCAAAACAGCAACAGCGAAGATTTCCCAAGGAACACGCACACTCGCAGATCCTGACTGTCCCACCCATGCATTCCAGTTTTGCAGTCCCTTGTCACTGTCAGGGCATTTCGACGTGATCGGCTCGCCCCGCATAGTTGCCACTTCTTTTCCGTGCCGCGTCACAGCAACCTCCACGCGCCCGGTGCTCTGAAATGGAACACTCCCGTGGTAGATACCCTTACCATTCTCAGGGACAGACTCCCACCGGGCAGTCGATGGGTCATCGCCAACCTTCACTGACAAATTCGCATTGGAATTCAAAACCGCAGAGTAGAAAATGCGGTCCTCGAGAATCTCCGACGCCGGATATTCCTTCTGCCTATGGTCCGGCGCATTTCCCCTCGTACCACCAGCGCGACAGGCCTTGCCCGGATGAAGCCGATACCAAGAAACGACGGTCTCTTCAGCGATAGCCAGCGTTGTCTTGTTCTCGGGAGACTTGTACTGGCTCACGAGGTATGGCAACAGCGTGCGCCAGCCATCATGCTCCATATTTCTCGCGTAATCAAACGGCGCGTCACCCTTCTCAGGCCCGAAAACCACGGAACGGGCGTCATTCAGAGGTCCAATATAATGGGATTCACCAAAGTCGTTCCAGGTAATTATCTGCACGAAGTCGGGCTGCAGCTGGAACACCTGCTGCCACCGGTCGTGCCAGAGGTTGTCGCCGCGCCAGACCCAGTTCTTGTCGAAGCCGGGCAGATTTGTGTAGAACCAGGGCGACACGGGCATCATGTAGCTGCGGCCGTCGAGCGCATCCAAAAAGTCTTCGTCCACGGTGGTGTTGATGGCGCGCGGGCCCTCGGGCCAAGCATTCCAGTTGAACAGGCCATCAACAACGCTGTGACGGGCGGCTTTGTGAGGCTCGACGGCGCTCCAATCCGGGACGAAGAAGCAATCAATTTCTTTCTTGATGCTCTTCCAGTCGGAGGCCTTGTCGAATCCCTCGAAGGTTGATACGAATGGCTGCGCCTTGTGCTGGTAGTAAGCCGAGTGGTCCTTGTACTGCTTTAATAGGTCGGTGACGCGCTCCCGCGGCCAGCTGCCGTTGCTGGCATAGTCGAAGGAGAAGAAGAGCTTGAAGTCCTGGTCTTTGGCCGTGGAGAATGCCTTAGAAAGCGAGTCAGGATGCAGATCGTTCATGCCCATGTTCAGGGCGAAAGCATCGATGGTAGCTTTCTTGGCGAGGGAGATGTCCTTTTGCCAGTCCTCCGCTGTGTAGTTCTCTGCATTGCCTGTCTGTTCGAGTGTTAGATTTGTCAATTGAACCGCAAGTGGTGTGGGAGATACCATAAAATGGGCAAACACTGCCTTGGACTCGGCTTGTGCGAACGCCCATGCCAGTATCACAACGATCTGAAGCACAGATACCATGGCCGCAACTGACAGGAACGGCAGGGACGAGCTGCAAGAAGAACACTTGGGCGCATTGAATTGCACAGGAGATTCCACGCTTTTTACTACGCAGGCGCACTAGGCAGCGGTCTTTTTCTCGACCACGCCAATGCTTCCTGGATAGATGCATCTATATATTGAGTGGCTACTGCGCTTGCGATGCGGGCAACCTAGCGCTTTGCTGTCTCCACTGTGACATGTCGAGTGCTGTTGACTTCAGATCACAAAAGATTATCTCCATCTCACACACACCGCCAGTATGTACGCGAGTTCATTCGAAAGGACATGTGGAACCGTGCCACTATCTCACAACACTCTCCTAACTCATGCAGACATTGGCTCGTTTTGCTCTTGGTCAAAGCAGGAAATCTGCCCTTTTAACGGCATTCGAATCCTCCTCAAAAGTTTCCGTCATGACATTGTGTCCGGTGTGACGGAATGTTCCAATTGAAATCTACAAGAGATAAGGATCATTGCTGAAGGAGTCAGTGGTAACACTGACGAGTCACAATTCAACTGTCTCTACCAGGGTTATCCAACTTTTGACTTGAGCATTGTTCTAAGAAGTTTGGTTGTCTGCCAAAACCTGGTGCTGGTCATTGTCGCGTTCTTCAAACATTCTTTTGTCTGGTTATAACATCCCAGAGGTTAAAGCTCGGTGTGTTCGGCCTAAACTTTGCGAACCAAATGGAGCTTGCGAACATTCGGCATAGAATAACATACAACCCACAAGATCAACAAAATGATCATCCAAGACGGGGTATGATGCTTGGTAATATAGCATACGAGATAAGGAAAGCCAAAGGGAGGGTTGGCCCAAGTCAAGCAAGTAAATGACACTGCGACATCCAAGCAAGGGAGGAACTCGATGTCCTGAAAAACCTGGTACGATACCCTTTTCCTAAGTCGATGACTCTGTTCCTCGTCTTCAGCACTAGGGCTACTCCACCTTTGAATCCGAACCCCCCAGATGCTGGGCGATATCAAAGATTTTCTCCACTGGAGACTGGGTTACATGTCGCAGCTCCTGAGTCCACACATTCGGATACGGCGCCCCCTTCGCAACTGAGTCGAAAACGGCGCAGGGGACCAAAACCCCGGGTGCTCCTAGCACTGCAATGTAGCTCCTTGGTTCTACAGTGTCGTGTGTCAAATTTGGTCACGACGCGACGACAGGTCGTCCCCCGTATATAGCTGCCTTCTTGCCTAACACACTCTTTCTTCTCTCCCACTCATCCTTCCATCTTTTTTTCTCCTCTCAATAGTAGAACTGCAAAATAGCACAAGCAAAAAAAGATGCAGTTTACTCTCATTGCCCTCGGTGCCCTCATGGCCGCCGCCGCTGTCGCACTCTCCCAGGACGAACTTGCTCAGCAACGACCAGGCAACATCCTCCACCCAGCCCAGATGGAATGACCGTCGAACAGGCCCGGCAGAGATGCGGCGACAAGGCCCGGCTGTCCTGCTGCAACGACGCTACGTACACTGGTGACGACACCAAAGTCAACAGCGGCGTTGTCTCTGACGTGCTCGGAGCCGGCGCTGGCTCGCAGGGAGTTGGCCTTTTCTCCGGCTGCTCCAAACTAGATTTGAGCTGTGGGTCCCTCCTGTTCTTCTCCATCTGATTTGCTTCCATTCGTTTACTAGAATGGTTACTGATGCTTTGACTCCTGTAGTGAATATCCTCCTTCTCCTTGGTGTCCAAGATCTGCTCAACCAGGAGTGCAAGCAGAATGTTGCCTGCTGCCAAAAGAGCGGTGGATCTGCGGTATGTGCTTGTCGTATTTCCGGTTTATCCTCCACGCTAAACACATGCATGTGCTAATCTCGATTTGTATAGGACGAGGACGCTGTCGGCCTCCAGCTGCCATGCATTGGCCTTGGCTCGATTATCTAGGGGAACTTCTAGATTATGCGTCAGTGGTCGGGTCCTGAACCAATCTGTTCGGAGAGACTTACGCATGACGAATGTTACGATAATACTAATCATCATCAGCTTTCTTATGTTTGTTGTTGCGATCATGATCTGTGTCGCGGCTGTGGGATTCTGGTCTCGCAAGGGGCAGGGGTCCTTCCTACGGGGAACAGCCAAGTCAGTTTCCATGTCGTCCTATACCATGTCAATGTACCGAATATTGATGTACACCGGGCAATTAGTTCCATTCGGAGCACAAAAATCCCGAGACTACTCCGTATAGAAACGAAACGAAGAACACTCCAGGCCTTCGTATTCATCCACTTCCAGATCTAGCTCGCAATTCTATTCGCCAGGATGGCCATTCGAGTCGCTTGGAGCCGTTTTCATGCATTGTACGGCTGAGCCGCGGCTTCTTCGCCGTCGTAGTACCCCGACGTACCCAATTGACCAGGTCTCCCATCAATGCCCGGAGCAAACTAAATGTGAAGGCGTATCGTCTCCGTCGCGTGGCGTCGTGGCGTCGAAGCATGTAATTTGGGCAATTGATGAAGGAGAATATGTGGATCCCGACTAACACTTATCCGGGGTGAAGAACAGACAGTCTCCAAAGTAATTGGCAGGACCCCACTAATCCCGACTAAACATGCACCTGATTATCGGTCACGCCAATCAGGGTCTGGGCTATACCTCCGTGTTTCCTAGCGCTGCACGGTCCAAGCAGTTAGCTGCGTTGTGCTGTCTACTGGCGATACGACCCAAGCCCAGCCGAGCTAATCGGATCCGGCCGCCGTCGCGTGGTGAAACAAGCCCTGATATGACGGCCATGAAGAAGGAGACCAAGAAACACGAACAACACGAACAACACGAAGAAATGGACCCAGTGCGCAGACATAAATACGGACTGGCATCCCAGTTATTTCCCCCTCATCTTCCTTTAACTCCCAGTTTCCCAAGAATACTTCTAATCTACACACCATGAAGTCCACGGCTCTTCTCTCCCTCCTGGCCGGCGCCCGCGTGGCCTACGCTGGCGTGCAAGGCTTCGATATCTCGAACTACCAGTCCAATGTCGACTTCGCGGGGGCCTACGCCGATGGCGCGCGGTTCGTCATGATCAAGGTCTGTCTCCCCGTTCTTCCAGCCTCTAACCCTGCACACACATACTAAGACATAAGTATACAGGCGACCGAAGGCACCACCTTCGTTGACAAGTCCTTCACGACGCACTACAACGGCGCGACCGGCGCCAACATCATCCGAGGCGGCTACCACTTCGCTCACCCCGACTCCAGCAGCGGTGCCGAGCAAGCTGAGTTCTTCCTCAAAAACGGCGGCGGCTGGTCCAACGACGGGATCACGCTCCCGGGCATGCTCGACATCGAGTACGCCCCGTCGGGCGATACGTGCTTCGGGCTCAGCGCGTCGGCCATGGTCGACTGGATCTCCGACTTCGTCGCCACTTACAAGGCGAAGGCGGGTCGCGAGCCCATGATCTACACCACCACCGACTGGTGGACGACCTGCACGGGCAACAGCGACAAGTTCGGCGAGTGCCCGCTTGTGGTGGCGCGGTACGCCAGCGCCGTGGGCGCCCTGCCCGCTGGATGGGAATTCCAGTCGTTCTGGCAGAACTCGAACGCGTATGCGTATGGTGGTGACTCCGAGGTGTGGAATGGCGATGAGACCTTGCTGAAGAAGTTCGCCAAGGGTGGTTAGTCTGGTTATGACTTGTACGGACTGGGATCCTGTATAGGGGAGGACTTGCGAGTGGATAATGTATCTAGCTGGTTCTATCGCTTGTTGGCAGAATTGAATTAATCCATCACATCTACCTAAAAGATATTGAAAGTGGAGCTAAGGAGGAAAAGTTACAATCACCAAGCCTCCTATCCCAGAATGCCCAGCCGCCAATTCAGCCACAATCGGGCCTCCGTCGGCGATCCCATGCGACGTTCTAGAGTGGAGGTCATGCTGCCACCTGAGGTTTACGGAAGACTATTGATTAAGACATTTGTATTGTTACAGGAGCTGAATGAGTGGTAGAAGGTGGCGTTCTTCCAGTCAATGCGATGGCTTAGGGCATGTAGACCTAGCCCTATTCTTATGCTATAAAGATGATATAGCTACTTGCTTTTTGAGCCATTCTTTACTTAGAGTGTATGCAGTGCTTCAATCTATTAACCATTCATTCTTTAGTTTGTCTATCATTTTTCATATATATGCTTCATACTAGGAAGTGATACCATGCGGAGATCAATATAGCCAGATCCACGTTAAGACGATCTTCCATCTGTCATTATGTCCTAGCTTCGCTGGTTGAAGATCCTCCAGACTCTTTTTATGGACACAAACCATCATTAATGATGATCTACATGACCTGATGCAGTGGTACGTTTCATGTCACTGATCTGCCAACTCTAACTTTCCATATTCTATAGCATTGCGGGGAATAAAAAAGTGAAACTCCTATCATTAGTATCCATCTTAAGCTATGATCAAACAATTTAGTAGCTGCCAGTTACAGAAATCAAACCCAAAGTGCATCACGTAAAGTCATAAGTCATGATCTTCTCCCCAGCTAAGCCTTCACCTTCGGCTGCCTCACCATGCAATAGAGCTACCACCGGTTAGCACCATCCAATACACACCCAAGCGTAACAGAGAAGGGTGAGAAAGGGAAAGAAAAAGGAAAGAAGGAAAAGAGAGAACAAACCTTACACACATCCTCCCCATCCACACAATCCACCTCCCCAAAAACCTCAAACCCCAATCGCCCATAAATTACCAAATTCGGCATCCCGCGCGAACTCTCCAGATAGCACGGCCGACCCTCCTGATCCGCCCTGCGCGTCACCACCTCCACCAGTTTCCGTCCGACGCCCATCCCGCGCGCAGCCTCATCCACCGCCAACACATTGCAGAAGTAGTACCCCCGCGGGTCCGTCCACAGCTTCGCGTGCGCATCCCGCTGCAGCGCCTTCCACAGCCGGTAGCGGCGTAGGTTGAGCCCGCCGCGGCCGCCAAACCGGATGTTGAAGACGAGCTGGCGCGCGGACAGCAGCCAGTCTTGCGCCAAGGTTGTCCAGGTGGAGGCGGCGGGCGGGGGCGGGAACCACCAGCTGACGCCGACGATGCGGGCGGGTTTGTCGGGCGTGCTGGATTGCTGGAGCGCAATGTACATTGGGGCGTTGCAGTTGAGGCCGTATTGGAAGTGCGCGGTTAGAGAGGCGGCGTTGCGGTCGATGTTGTACTATTTTTTTGATTTCTTGTTTTTAATTCATGTTTTCTATAATTTACCTTTATTTATGGTGTGGTTTATGGAGATTATATGTATGTGTATGGATGAATGGTAGGTATATGAAGCAAGGTCTGCAAGACGTACCCGTGACGCTGTAAACAACCAACAGAAATACGGATCCTCGGCAAATGCCGTCTGCACGCACTTTACGGCGGCGGGGATGTCCCGCTCCGTCATTAGAACAATGTCGATGGCCATGGTGTCATCGGATCAACGTCTATTGGCTCTGCGGGTGGGTTGGGACAGGGCGATAGTGTACACGTGCGAATGGTGGCGGAGAGGATCGAGCGATAGCGCCATCTAAGTCAACGAAAGTGGGGAGGGTAGATGGTTCGAATGGTATGGTGTGGGGGAGGAGAGGAGAGGAGCGGAGACTATTGTGTAGGGGAGGAGAGTCCAGAGGTGATATAGGGCGGACGGTGCAAGGGACAGTAGCGGTGGGGAGGAGAGCGTGACCTGGTCATAGGGGTGTGTGTAACCGACTGAACAGGTTGATAAGGGATGTAGATAGTAGTAGTCATCACTTGATCACGCCTGTCACAGCGCTGGAGATGAAGCATATTGCGTCTATCTAGTCCTATCTTGGCAGTTCGAGGCGGAGGTCCTGTCCAATCAGGGCTGAGAGATGCTGCGCGGGGGCGGGGGCTAGTGTGCCGCTAAACCAACTATGGCAGGTCGTTCCGCCGCCCGCCTCACTCATTGGAATTACAATCTGGCAAACACAGTTTGTACTCGCATGGCATTGCTTCTTGGAAATTATTATTTTCTTGAGGTAAGTAAGGCGTGGGGATTCAGCAACCATCAAGCGAGTTTAACAGCAACCGTAGTAAATCCGATCTGATTGATCGTACTGAAAGTGGGCTGGGCATCGCCTTTGAGTGAGGGTCAGGACAGGAAGTAAGGTGTCGCAATAAAAGAAGGGGAAATACCACTTGGCTGGTATCATGACACTTTTGAAACTTTTTGAGTAACTCTATATTCAGTACGACATAAGGTATCCTACAAACGTAGGGCATGGCCGAGTGCCAAAGATTGTTAGGCAGAATAACCAACTGTACCTGACTACTTTAGTTTATCCACCATCTCTTTATCCTAATTCCCAGGCTCGTGGGACTCGGATCAAGCCAGCATGCCTAGCTAAATAGAGGCCTTGTGGGGAACATGCAAAAGATCGACGACTGTAATCGGTCAATAGTGCGGCCTGATTACAGACCAGTGTCAACGGGTTTTTGCGTTTTCTGCATATACGTGCCCTTTTCTTGACACTTGCGTACTTTCCATATTATCGTGGTTTTTCTTAACAGGGATCTGTTGGTTTCATCCATTTCCCCTCGGAGCATAAAGTATCGCAACCGTCTTCGTCATCTCTTGATACTAACTGCTTGCACAGTACACTTTATTAAAAAGTGTCTAGGTAGTAACTCTATACTGATCTATTAAAGTATCTAAATAAACCCATGCATAGCGCGTGAATCGATGTCGCTGTCATTCTACTTCATGGACATGAACAACGCAAGGCTATATGAAATGACAACAAGATCATTCTTCATCGTTTAGTTCACCTCCGGCATTCTGCGGTACACATACAGTTACACTGCGAGAAATTTGGGAACACTACCTTATTTAGTTCAGCAAAGGTGCGTCCAACCGCATCATCACAAACTTCTGGGTCCCCTCGCCTCCCCACCTACTAAACTCGATATTCACTTCCTCCATATCCTGCCATCCGAACTTGCGGTACAGCGAATACCCGTCCATGGTAGCCTCAAGGAATACTCCCACCTGGCGCTTAACTGCCTGTTCTATTCCCCAGCGCAGTAGAGTCGACCCCACCCCGCGGCCCTGATACTCGGGGAGGGTGCCTAGGAAGTCGAGTGCTAGAGTCCGTCAGCTGTCTCTCTCCATCGCATTGCACATCCATGAATCGTCCACCACGCAGAAGTCTAGTTCTACCAAAAACCAAACAAGACCAACAGGGGCAAGACGAAGACATACTAATTTCCGACACCCGCAAGTACTTCGCCCGTTTCTCCTTGATCATGACAAGGAATTCCTGGATCATCTCGAGTTTCGTTCCCTCGGGATACATTTCGCCGCGTGTGAGCCGCGCGATTGTCTTCTGCCCCTCGGCACTCAGTGTTACGGGGCTCGGTTCGTCGGGAATCGTCCAGCGTGAGTAGCCCACCACGCGCTTGTCGGGCGTGTCGTCATCCACGGCGACCAGGACTTGCACGGTCGGATCGGCCAGTTTGTCTAGACTTCGGGCGATCTTGAGGGGAAGGATAGCGGCGGGCTCCTGGCCTGGGAAGGCGTTTATGCTGAACCCTTGGTGGCAGAACGCGGCGACGTTTATGTTGCCTAGCGCCGGGGCGTCGGCCTCGGTGGCATAGCGGACGGTCACACCCATTCTTATGATGCTTGTTTTGTTGCGCTTCGAGAATCTATTAAGTGTTGGGCGGGTGGGAAGATGTTGTGACTGCGTCTACGGGAATAGATACTACTAATACTACTCATATACTAGCGCGACTACTGACTAGTCCGGTCGCAATGTAACAGTCGTTAAGAGTCATTCGATCAGATCTGGCGGGGGTCCGCGCTCGGGCGGGGGTCCGCGCTCGGGCGGGGGTCTCATCAGCTTCGTCCGAGGTTAGTGCGCACTACTTGTCTGTAGTATACCACGATCTGGCCAATCACTGCGCATGGATTCCCATTATTATAGGTATCTGTATTTCTAACGGACTGAGATGTCAGAGGACAGATTTTGTTTCCACTAATCTATGGCGCAAAGAAGGCTGACGTGTGGAGTGACTCATGCACGGCCTACGTTAATTAGTAGCAGCCTAGGCCAGGTGTTTTGTGGTGGCTCAACCCTAGTACTTACTCGCCTCTTGGTCCCCACAAATGGACCGAGTATGAGACTAAGATTAGATCAGACAATTGAAACAATTGCATTAGTGATATTGAGATATATAGTGTTGGAGATAGAGATATATTATTAGGTTGCTGCTGAATGAATCAATAAATAATAGGTGAAGTACTGGGAAAAGAGTGACGGGTACATTGTATATATATTCTAGTTAATTCATTTGATATACATACCATAATTCCCCGTCAACAAGAAATTTGATTCAGTTCCACGATCTTAGCTAAAATGATAGTTAATGTGTAAAAGATATTTATAATGACCACATACTGGGTCAGTAAGCATCTCTACAACTACTAAACCTTAGTAGTATCTCATATATATCACCTTCCCAGGAAGGGAAAAACTTCGCACTACGAAGTAGTAGCGCCTACGGAACTTGATGAAACAAGGACAACATGATTAGATAAGATAGTGACCACTACTAGTTAGAATGTGGCCTCCTTCCTGACTATTAAAACTAAGTAGTATGGTGGACTTTCTTATTTTTTCTACATATTCGAACTGTATTATAAAAATAAAAAAAACTCACATTCTGGTCAATAGTATAGTATTTATCCTTGTCTGCGCTCATATCTCTATATAGACTTATGGTAGATAGTAGCGTTTGATCAACGGTACTTTAGAATGCGAGTTGACGTTTGAAATGAGGGATTAGGGTTGTCTCTGATCTCGTGACTGCAATGTAACTCGAGAACGGGACAACAGTTCGTAGTATAATTAATGAAAGGGTGATTTGGTGGTAACGTCTAGTTATTCTTGCATCGAATAGACAAGCGAAAAACCCCGGAAGTCTAGCAGCACTGTTGACCGCACAGAGAACACGTCGTGATGAGAGATGGAAGACATCGTTAGATTCTCCCACTGAGACAGTGAAAAAAGTATCAAACACAATGTGACTCGTCGACTGCAGTCCAGATGTGTGGAGTTTTGAAAACATTCCACTCCCTTCATTGAGGATTGTTTCAGGTACTCAAGGGATGCATGCAAGAGGAAGAATGTGTGGCCTTGGAGTGAGCACCCCTTGTTTCGTGCAGGCAGGTGCCTTGCATGATTGCAACCCGGGTGACCCGGGTAACAGGATCGACTGTTCTGGGCCTGTTCAGGGGCTTCTGGTATCTGAAGACTTGATTGGGTTGAGTGAGTCCTCGAAGAGGGTTTGCGTGGCTTCGGGTCATCTGGGAGGATGTGGTTAGGAGAACACTGCAAAGATGGTTGCTGGGGCAAACGGATGGACATCTCATGTTGATGCTGAGTATCAGATTCCTGGGTGAGAAGGAGAAATTTCATAGTCGAAAGGAGATGAACAGTGCTGCCCGCTAGATTGTAGGTGTCCACTCATCGGGGGTAAAGTTAATATTGATAGTACTGCCATTTTGCTCATATGATTTGGCCGTGGGGCCATAGATCATAGTAAGGTATAGTATAGATAACTACGAAGTAACTGGTCCCTAATAATTGAGTGAGTATGCTAAAAATAAACGCACGATGTGATTATTCCAAATAGTAGGCTCTAAGGTCATACAGTATTACAATTATTGCTTTACTCTGTGTGAGGTTGCTCGGTATACTGTACCACTATGACTATTCCAAAATATATATTGCTCAGGGATGGCTTTATACAATCCTCCATCTTGAACCTAGGAAAAGATAGAAAAATGTTTCAATATTGAAACCATGCTGATAAACTAAGCCTACCCTGATTAGGAAAAGAGATACTCCATAACCCATCCCCAGCAGGGAAGTTGCGTTCAACCTTACTTGGGAAGTACTGATCCTGCATGGTAAGGGTGATTTTAGATATTACCCAGGGAACCAGCTGTGACGAGATCCGGTAACTCCAATGGAATGCGGCGGCAGCAGCCACGTGCCATATCAGGAATCTCTGCCAAACAGGATCTCAGTGACTCCCCTGAAGGCTGCCTCTGTTGCTCGTACACATCAGGAAAATAGATTAAAAACACTGCATCCAAGCCCTTGACACCCGGATCCACTGCCCTCCTGCGCTCTCAACTGGGCAAGCACTCACTCCCAATGGCGACCGGCCTACAACGTCTAGGTCATAGTATTTCCGTGTGACCTAAACACACTCCAATCACTTAGCTCTCAGAGATCGGAACCATCGACAATCACAAGCATGCCTCCGCCCGCTCTAGCTGCGCTGTCCACGCAGCTTCCGGGGACAAAGGAGGCCTACTCTCCTCTCCCAACGGTCCCTGATCCGATCAATACCCCTCTTACAACGACAATCACCGATTCCTCCACCGGATCCACCCCACCAGCCTCCCCAACGCCCGCCCCTAAAAGATCCAGGACCAGGACAACAACGGTCACATTGACGCCGCTGGAACTGGACTACGACCCCACGCTCAATGCGAAGCCTTGCTCGCCCTTCTACCGACACGCAAGCATCAAGCAGTCAATACGGAATCTGGGCGCACAGACCAAAACAAGCCGCCCGTCCAGCTTCACCGACGCCGAACAGGGCTTGGTGACCGGGGACAATCGGGGGTCTCAGCTCTGGGCCCAGAAAAGGCGACACTGTGACTGTCTGCGTGGACTATCGCGACGACAACGGTTGGCAACCAAGGTGGCTATCGCGATTGTGACGCTAGGGTGCATGGTCGCGGTGGCGCTGGGCATCTCAGTGGCCGTGGGAGGGGGCGTATGGAAGTCGAATCATGAGCACCAGGACATTCCACGAGCGTGGGATGTCATTTTCTAGACCTAAGGGGTCTGGTTGTACAGCCTTAAGACACGGGAGGGAGAGAGATGTGTACAGTCGTTTACTACAGTACAATAGAAGAGATCAAATCGAAGGTGTCCCGGTCTCCCATAGAGAAATGCACCGCGATAATAGTTATGCATGGAATAAGAATGCCGGGTGACAAATTATGGGGGACGAACAAAACTGCCTGAGGTGTCCGTCGGCTAGCTTCGGAAGAATGGTCGCCCCGAGCGGCTCTCCACCGCACGTATAAGAAGCGCCGCATTCCTCTCGCTCCCCTTCTTTCTTTTTCCTTTTCTTCTTCACATCGAAAAAGCTTCACGGAACATGCCACGACCATCGTCCAGTCTTTACCCACGGCGATGTGTTGCCTTCGGTCTACGGATCGATCCGTTCTGGAGAATAAATCACTCCTTGATAGGAAGTTCGCCTCTCGTTGGGTCCTCTTCAGTGAGGGCGATGAGGGGGGAATGTCGATGACGGGATACATACCTTTTCTTTATTGTTTTGCTTTAAAAACACAATTCGTATTGAGTGTCATGAATGCAATTTTTTTTTCTGCAGTAATGTCTGAAATTTTCACGTACTGTGGCTTTCTGTAGTGTCGAATGATTCACTCGAAAGGGGGTGACATTCTTTCTTCCATTCGCGGTCCCTGAACCTGGAATGACCTCCTGCGATCCTCAGCCCCTGTGCTATGGTACTGATGCAAGCTCACAGGGAGAGAGAATTGGACCATGGTCCGCGACTTGAGAGAACTAGTTCGGGTCCGCATCATCCCAAAGTTTGGAATGCGACCCGCCATAACGGCGGAGATCGCGATCAGGCGTCGCTGGTGATGTTTACTCGTCTCTGGGGCGTGATCATCCATTCTCCTGCTGATTTGCAAGGCACAAAAATGCCCGGGATGTTTGTTTACTTCCTCCTGGTTGTGATGTGGCATGCTTCCAGGGAATATGGAAAAAGGGAAAGCAGGATAAAAGGTCCAGCAACCCGATCGGTCATCTGTCCCATCGTCAGCCTATTGAATCGTTGAGGTCCTCTTTGCGTGTTTTCTCTTCTGCGTGGACGTGTTTGATCTGATATTTTCGTTTGGCCAACGGCCCAAGTCGCTCTTTTATAAACTATTTCTTTTGCAGCGTACGGGAAACTTCCGACGATTACCTCACCATGAAAGGATTTGTAGGTGGTGTGCCCGTGGCCTTGCTCGCCGCAGCGGCTTTGGCGCAGGCTCAGGAGGGCATCCGAGGACCTGCTCAGGTGAATGGGGCGAGCAACGTCCGCCGCCATCATGTGGAATATGTGCCAAGCGGCAATACAGTGATTGGAGGGCCGAGCGGAAGCGACTCGGGCAACAGCGCCAGCATTGATTTCGAGTCGGAGTTTTCTTCTAAAGTCAACGACGCGCAGGTTGATGATCATGGGGTCGACGTCGACAAGACCACCGACTACCACCCACACCCCGTCCACAACGAGGTCGAGGAAGGGTTCTCGGATCCTTTCCCGGAGCCCTTGCTGGCGCCCATCCCTCTCGCAATGAAGAAGCGCCAAGAAGGCAATACGGCTATTGGGGGCACGTCGGGGTCCGACGTTGGCAATGCCGCCGACTTGAGTTTCGACAGCGAGTTCGACTCCGAAGTGAACGATGGGATAATCCCGATCCATTATCGACGTCATGCGAGGCGCCAGGGCGATTCCGTCATCGGGGGTCCTGGGGGTTCTGATAGTGGTAACAGTGCCAGCTACGATTCCGAGAATGAATTCGAATCTGAAGTCAACGACGTCGCGAAGGACGATCACCATATCGACTATGATGAATT